>NC_063194.1:18471344-18548844 GCF_017589495.1 Alosa alosa
TTGCGATTCACAATTTTTTTTTGTGGTTTGTAGGTCACCCCACCTCTCTATCCCCCTCTTTTTTTCTTTATTTTTTTCTTTATTTCCTTCCTTCTTTCATTCCTTATATTGCCCTCTCCATTGCTCGGCACACGCGTGTCATTACCTAATATGCCAGCGGTCTCATTCGGCATCACTCACCAGCACTTATCACGTAGCAGCCGCCGCACGGCCCTCTCCCAAACGCCCGCTCATAAAGATAAAAATCACATTTCACCGGATGGCGCACGGCCTGACAGTGATATATGCAGTGTGCTTCCTGCCACCTCATTGAGAATGGAACTGAGTTCTGGGTGGCTAAATCAATTTGCGCAAAGGCCAGCTTCTGCAGCCATTGGTTTTGGTGATATGATCTCGCTTGTCCATTTTTTTCCCTTCTCCTTTTTTAGAGGTCAGTGAGGAGGAAAAAAGACAAGGGCGAAGAACCTGGGTGATTCTCCCCCCCACACACGCATACTCTCTCTAGAAACTGATCTGCCACTAGAGGAAAGGCTAGATAAAGAGAGTTCAAGTGAATGCTGGTCAGCAGTGCAAAACAAACATCATCAGCAGTTTGCTAGGGAACCGAACCTCTTACGTCCTACCAAGTGGTGGCTGGTCAAGTAGGATGGAAACAGAGGGGGAATAAAATAAGAAAAAGGTCTCATAATTTGAAAAAAATATTTCTATGTAGGTAAGATATAAGAGCTACGTAGATGCTTTGCTACACCTTTTGCAGTGGGTCTGAAATATATGAAAAAAAACAACAAAACAAAACATTTCACATGAATCCCAATCGGTTTGTCCTCCTCGTGTGAACTGTCAGCAGGTTGTGGGCAGATGTGGACAGGTTCACCTCAGGCCAGACAAGGTTACCCCACCTCAAACCCACCACCACACTAGTGGTGAGGTGAAGACCCTGTGTCTCTGCCCCACGTTGCGCTCGTCTTGCAGGCTACTCTCCCACCCTCTCAGTCCTGAGCTGGTTGCGCTAGCTGCACACTCCGTGCTGTTGGCCGGTGCTGAGACACTACAGTACTGCAGGCCGTTGCTCATGGCCGTCCCTCCCCTTGGCAGGGCTGGATGCTGTCTGTCCCAGAATGTTGAACCACACAGTGACATTGTTTGATGGTAGGCAGAGAAAGGAGATGGGGAAGCCCCCCTCATATCCCCCCACCACACACACACACACACACACACACACACACACACACACACTGAATTGGAGCCCAGTCTTTTATCTCTGCTTGGCTTTCATTCCCCCATATTGCTTGCCGCAAAGGATGATGGGATTGTGAGACTTGTGGTTAATTAAGCCCCGTTTTAGCTTGTTTGAGATTGGAAAAACAAAGACCGAATGTAGTTCCAGACCTAGTGAATAGATAAAGGTGTCCACAAGGCTCTCTCTCTCTCTCTCTCTCTCTCTCTCTCTCTCTCTCTCTCTCTCTCTCTCTTATTCTTTCTCTCTCACTCTCATTCTGCCCTTTTTCACTCTCTCTTCTCATGCTCTCTCTTCCCTCTCTGTGTCTTTCCCACTCCCACCCCCCGCTCTCTCTCTGGCATAGCATGGCAGCAGTGGGAGAGAGGGAGAGAGGGCTGGACTGGAGCTAAGGAGTCGCCTGTTTGAACATCTCAGCACTGATGTGTGCAAAACCGAGTGTGTGTCTTCAGGGGAGGCTTTGAAATCTCATCTACTCCAGCCCTTTTAACTTGTCAGTGGGGATGTGTGTGTGTGTGTGTGCGTGTGCGTGTGCGTGTGCGTGTGTGTGTGCATGAGAGAGAGAGATAGAGAGTGTATCTGCTTGCAAATGGGTGTCCGACCCCACTGTCCTCGCTCACTCACACACTTATACATATTTTCTGCCTTGCCCACACACACACACAGTCACACACACACACAAGCAGCCAGCCAGCATAGAAGCTGCTTTTTGTTAGATAGTCTAATGGAAAATGCTTTTCTTTCAAATTTCCCCCCGGATGCATGGGTCGCCACTGAACGTAGCATTATTGTTGTTCTTTCACACGACTCCTTGGCTGAGAAGTCGGGGGATATTGTAGAGTCGAGGAGCTTATGTCTCCCCAGGCAATCCCAACCATCACCCCCACCCCTGGATGGTTGCTCCCTGCCCCTCTCTTTCTCATCATCTTACTCTCTCGCTTTGTATATCTCTTTCTCTCAAGCTCTCTCTCTCTATCTCTGTCTCAAGTTCGCTGGCTTTTCATGCGTGCCTGTGGGTGGGCACAGGCCTTTCTGTGCCGTGATTACTCAATGCATTATCACAGCCTCAAATTAATTTGTCCCTTGACCGCATGGCAAAGCCAGGAGGCTGTGATGGCCTCATCAAAGGCTTAGTTCTTTCTCCTTTGTAGCGGACGAGTTCGGGGGCGTGGAGGCTTTCTCATTCCCTGTGCGACTCTTGTCACTCATGCTCACACACACACAGACATACAGACACACACACACACACACACACACACACACACACACACACACACACACAGCAGCAGCACACTGTCAGCAGAAGTCGGACCGGCCATCTCACAATGCAGGGCTTCAGTGAGGTTAGCAGTGCTCACCATGTTGCTAACTTTGCCAGTCAAATGCATGCCACCAGTCCACATGCATGTTAGATGGAGGTGCTGGTTTATGTAATTGCTTAATTCCGGTGAATGATTGTTGATGAGCTGAACAACCAATTAAGTTCCACCCTCATTTCAATGGTCCTGAAGCAACGTCTTGATTGGTTGGCATAGTGTATGACAAAGACATTTGACAAGTTCCAAGACATTTGGTTTATTTCCCACTTACAGGACTGACCATGTGTTTATGTGTGCACACATGATGGACTGCTAGAGGACTGTAAGGAGCAACTCTCCAAATTTGACAAAAAGTGTATTGGATTAGAATTGCGAATGGCATCTCTGCTGCTACCATCTTTAAAATGTGTGAGTCATGGCTCTTAGTCTATATGATACCACTCCGAGTATGATGTGTATTTCAGACAAAGCAGGCCTTAGGCCATATCAGACAAGAGGAAAGCTGTTATAGGATTATTGTGAAAAGACTGTGTGAGGCAGCTTTGCTGTCAGCTATGAATGACAAAATGACCATGACCATTTTTTTTTTCAAGCATCAGCTCAGACAATTAAGGGGCTCTTTTCACATCCCAGTGCTTGTAACGAACTTTCAAGACCTTCATATTACAGACACAAAAGATAAATAGAGTTAGTCAAAAGGGCAAGGAGATGACAAGACATCTGACCATGAAACAGATGAACAGGTCACCTTGCAGTGTGTTTTGTGACATGGCCAGCCTTTATGCAAAAGATGACCATGTGACTTCTATAGCTAGTGGCCATGCAAGTGCTGATAATCTGAATAACCAAAACCCAACAAAAGAAACACACATACATGTATTTATGTTAAGGGTCTTTCGCAAAGAGTGCCCATAGATTGCTTGAAAATTGGAAAAGTCTAGCACCCTCCCCCATGTACACACAATTGTGCACACATGAACACACACACACACACACTGATAAACACCTTTGTCATTCAGTACAGTAACCTTGTCCTAATTGAATACCAAACCAGCTTGCTGTCTTTCCTCCTACATCAGCAAATATTGAAACAAGCCCCAGTCCCCAACCGTCAAAGTATTAGTGTAAAGGACTGAGCTCTGAGAGGACGTCCGGACTTTAGAGAAAACAGTTGTGTTTCGATCCCTGCCATCTGTCCCCGGTGCCCTCTTCAATCTTCATCACCTTTAAAACTTCTGTTTGCTTGATTCCTCTGAGGACAAAATAAGGGCATCATCTATCCCCTGTGACACCTCTCTCAATATAGACTGATAATGCCCGTCGCCTCTCCCCTAATGCTCTCTACACACCAAAGACACACACATCACTGACGCACACACCCCGACACACACATACACTGATACAGACACACACACAAACACAACACACGCACGCACGCACACACACACACACACACACACACACACACACACACACACACACACACACACACACACACCTACATACATGTACACACATACACTTATACAGACACACACACACACATACACTGATACAGACACACACACACACACACACACATAGTTACAGACACACACATACACACACAAACCCAGCTCTGCACCTCTTCACCACTCTGACAGCCCAGCCTACCGCATGTATCATAATGAGAGGATCTGAACTCCATCAATTACCACCGGTGCACCATGAGCCCGTGTCTGAAGTTCAGCTCGGCTTCTGGGGGAGAGGATGAAAGACTTCACTCGCTTGCAAAAAAAAGACGGAAAAAAATGCAAAAAAAAAGAAAGAATCCAGTGGAGTGACAGTTTGCCTTTGAGCAGCAAAGAAAAAGAAGAAAGGGTGGAAAGAGAAGAGGGAGTCATGCTGGGGAAGACATCAGCCTGTGTCTGCGCCCGCCATCCCACACTACAGCGCCGCGTCGTAACCTCGCCGCTGTTTACCGATCTGGAAACGGCACCGCTGCAAGGCCCTCGCCTTTTGAGGTTTGCTTTTTGCAAGTGAAGTTGCCTAAAAAATTATTTAATTAGTCTTTGTGCACGAGACTGAAGCAATTATGCCTATGTGGCGTATCTATTAATTACATCTGACCTGAAGGCTCTCTCTAGTTCTGTGAAAGATAGGAGAGGCTGGCCTTCCTTTTCTTCTCGACTGTTTATATCGAGCTGGCAGTCGGCCATAGCGGTGATCGCTGTGCGCTTATCTCAGAGAAAGCGAAATGAAATAATATCATAATTTATTCCAGGATTTGAGAATGAAAGCAGAGAAGAAGAGGGGGAAAAACAAAGATCTGTTAGTGTTCCCCCTTTCTCTGCCAGCGAGACTTACGTTGTGTTAACATTGGACTCAGGCCCAGAGATAGGCTGAGCACACCCCGCGGATATCCCATGATCCTCTCCTGGCTTATCCTCTTAACCCCTGGCTTTGCCACTGTTGCCAGTGGTTACCCCCGTGCCCCTGTCCCTATGTTCAGCGATGTAGCCCTAATTAATAACGGATGTGGCAAGTGCTCCCAAGCCCATGGTGAGTCCCCGTCTGAGCTCCCTGTGCATGCTGATGGAGACGGGGATAAGAGTGACAGAAGGCTGAAAGGGAAAACCAGATAGCAGCTGATCCACTTTAGATCCGCTCCAGATCCGCTCCAGATCTGCTCCAGATCCGCACCAGATCAGATTCAGAGTCAGCCCCTGTCTGTATCCCGGTGAAATCCTCACTCGTTTACTCCGCACATGGCCCAGTGGTTTGAGGAATGCATCTGACTGTTAGTCAGTTGCATGCGGAGTGACTGGGGGGAGGGTTTGAAGGGGCATGCTGCCGGCGAGATTAAGCACGGGTTATCATGGAGGCCAGGCATTGGAACAGCAGATCATGTGTGTATGTCGCCGTAATTGACCCTGCTTGTTTGCACCCAATGCAATTTTCTGTCACAGTTTATAGCTCTATAGCTATAACCGCTGTTATTTCAATCCTACCCAAGCTCACCGGGAGACCCAGTCCTCCCAAATGTGTGAGGGTGTCCCTCCTCTCAAATTGAGAAATATGGGTCTTGAAAGAGAGGACTAAAACACTTTCATCCTGTAGAGAGACCTCATTCCCTAATCTCACGTCTATTCTCTCCTGAAAATCTCCTTTGCCATTACATCAGATGAAGGCATATGAGGCAGACACATTGAATATTAGAGATAGAGATTGGTATCTCATTAAATCTCAGCACAGTATAGTTGCGTGGACATGTTGGGGTGTGTGTGTGTGTGTGTGTGTGTGTGTGTGTGTGTGTGTGTGTGTGTGTGTGTGTGTGTGTGTGTGTGTGTGTGTGTGTGTGTGTGTGTGTGTGTGTGGGAGAGTGTGAGATTGTATGTCTGGCTGTGCTCATGTCTGACTCTGTGTGTGTCTGTGTCTTGTGTGTCTGTGTCTTTTGGAATCTGTGTGTGTGTGTGTGTGTGTGTGTGTGTGTTTATAGTGTTATACAAGCCAGAAAGGTATTGGATCTGTTATGGTGATACATAGTTCTCTCAGCAGTGCTGAGCTTTTAAACTTACCAATTTCTATCTTACTCTCATTTACCCCCTTCATTTTAGTTGGGTGTTGTTTGGCAAGAAAAAAATAAATATCCCATCCCTGGAAAAATGATGGAAGGCAGCAGTGATTGAACCATAAAACACTGCATGATTTTCAGATACCCCTGCACCGCTTCACCATCAAAGTGGAAAACACTCATGACAAGTGGCTTATGGTTCCCCAATGAGAAAGTACTATACACGTGCCAAAAACACACAGAGGCGAGAGGAGGAGGAGGAGAGAGACAATGAGAAAGAGAGAATGAAAACAAGTGAGCTGGAGAAGCCGTGGATAGAGAGAATGAGATAGAGAAAGAGAGAGATGGAGAGTGGAAGAGGAAGAGAGAGAGAGAGAGAGAGAGGGGGGTGTTGGGGGAAAGGAGAATGTGAGAGACTACAGATTGCCGCCACGGTGACATTGATAAATTTCAGCAATCGTCCGGCGCAGAGATCTGTCCAATCTGGGCCCATCGCCTCACAGTGGGGTAGGACCCCATCACTCTCTCATTATTTGACAACAAAACATCCTCGCTGTGTGCTGACCAGGTTTGGCACACTGCAGCACACTCCATGCATACATATGGTGACACTCACATGTGCACATTCACACGCACACACACACATGCTTGCACAGACATGAGCACATTCATGTACATCTATACACACTATGATACAGACAACCACCTGCACAGTGTACACACACACACACACACACACACACACACACACACACACACACACACAAGTGAGTGTAAATTGGTGAACACATCCTGTTTTAACTGCAGTTTCTCTAACACCCAGTACCATTTCATTAGCAGTGTGGTTACACAACCACCGCCAAACAAACCACAGCAGGCCCTGGCGTCTGTAGCATCCTATTGAAATCGATTCTGTTGGCCACATATTCCCTCTTTTTTTTTAAGGCACTGCACCATCAACAGCACATAAAACAGCATGTGGTTTTAAGACCAGCTGACAAACGTAGAAGTCTTGGTCGTTCATGCAAGTTTTTTTCCCCTGCTCTTCCTCCTGCTGCCGTGGCAGTGCAATCAGGGCCATATGCATGGGGTGCCACCACATGGAGTGCCCCGTTGGCTGCCAGCAGCCTAGCACATCCCCCCGCGCAATGTTATTCTGATTTCACTGACACCGACATAATGTTTTCTAACACACACTCAGTCATAGCTGGGTCCATCTGTCAGGCTTAGCGGCTCGCCTGCACGTGCGACTGAGTGGGAAAGAGTGTGTGTGTGTGTGTGTGTGTGTGTGTGTGTGTGTGTGCTGTGGCCCTTTGCCACCCCTCTTTCTCTCCCTCCCTCTCTTTCTCTCCCTCCCTCTCTCTATTTATCTATGGTGTTCTTCGCCTTTCTTTCCTATCTCCTTGCACTTTATCTTTCTCCCCTGCTTGTAGTCTCCTGCTCTCACTCCTCTTTTCCTGTCCCCATCACTCTCTATGCCAATCTTTCCAAAACAGCACAAATTGGGTTGGTGTGTACACGTAGTCTTTGTCATTATCAGTATCACTAAGTCAATATGGTAAGTCTGCACTGGATAATCATTCATTAAAATGGGTATTATTGCAAATTAATCATAATTATTAGTGTGTGTATTTCTAAGTTTTGCTTTGCATGACGGTACTTTTAATAAAACCATAATTTTGGTATACTTTTTTTGCCATTCTGTCATTTGACCTTAAGTGGAACATAACGTCATTATTATTATTATAATAATAATAATAATAATAATAATAATAATAATAATAATAGAAAGAGACATCACTCTAGATCTTCTTTATATTACATTCAAGCTGTTAGCCATGTGAATCACTTGATGATAGCTTCTTAGCCTCGTACAGTATACTCATCTCCTTAATGACCTTTGACCTCTGTTCTTAAGAATTTCAAGTCCATTTATATTATAGTACACAGATAACATCAGCAGCCACAGAGGTGTGTCATTTCCTGTGGATGTTATTTCAGTCAGCAGCACATGCTTTTCCTTATTTTGATCAGCAGCCTCCAAACTCAGGACTATTTGCTATGTTCCATCCACACACTTTCATTCATTAACTTTTGGCTTTTTGAAGTGTGTGGAAAAATGTACTATTATGTTCAGTTCCTTCCACAATTAGGTTGGTACTCTCATCATAGCCTGTTCAACTTTGAACCCTATGGATTTCTCAATATAAGTTGTTCCCGGTTTCATTCAATTTCAAACGAACAAGCAAAACAGAGTCTAAGGCCAAACATTAAATCAATACATACAATATATGTGCTATTTATTTAGCCATCAGAATCATGGCTACCTTAAAACGTAGATGTGAAGGCACTTTGTTTACAGTATATTCCTTGAGACAGGAATGTGGTTTACTTATCTGTGCGTTAAATGGTTTCAATATAAACACATTAGTGATGTAATTGTTTAGAAGACTATTGTGAGTCCTTAGGTGTAAGATCATCTTGACCTAGTACGTGGCACTTACAGTAGAGCATATGCTACATAACATACTTTGTTGTTACAAATTGGTCATGCATTGTGTCTCAGCTATATTGAATGGAAATACTTATTTTTGAGAGATTTTCTCTTGTATTGGATTTCATCCTCATTCTACTATACTCACATTAATTAATGTGCCTTCATATTCCAAACCACTTGATGAATCCACATTGCTTGATTTGATTTTGAGGAAGAGGCCTCATGATTAATTGGCCATGGATTTCTTTTCTTAACATAAGTGACTAGTAATCAAACGCTTCTCATAATTGGAAAATGTAATTTCAAACAGGTCAATAGTGTGACTCTACTTTATATAGAAATGATAGATTCAAAGGGTTGTCAGTGATGCTATAGGATGAAGGAACAAGATCACTCCAGGTGTTCAGTCCAAATATTTTATGTGATCCATAAGAGACATCTACTGTATCTTTGCAGACAGCCTAATTTGGAAGCTGACTGAACAACTTTAATTTAAATCGCTTTATTATTTTTCATGAAAAACGGCACAGTAAAATGATTGCATGAACCTTCCAGATTATTGCAGTGTGTTTTATGCCTCTTTACTTGCCTGTCCTCTGTGCAGTGCTGTGTGACTTAACTTCTGACCTCTTGGGAAGTGGGAAGTTGTCAGAAATACTCTTGGCAAAAAAAGCTCAGACTGACCACATGTGTCCTCTACTATTCAAATCAAGATCAAGCTAGATTTGCTGACCCATGAAGTAGCATTTTGAATTCATTCTTGAATGGGCTGAAAGCATGAGTTTTCTTTCCTTTAAAACACTGTCACGAGTAAACAAAACCAAATACAACTCAGATAAGGATAATGAAAATCACTTAACAACATTAATGATATCTACCTAACTGAAACGCTGAAACACTGTGTTTCTGGCATTGTAGTGCTTTTAAATGCCACTTAATAAAGTCTTGTTTTCGCCGAATTCAATGAATCACTGTTATTTGGTGATTCAGAACATTGGGCACATTCCATAGCGCTCTGCAGAATTTTAACATTAGCAAAGTCCTTACCACGTCAGGTTATTGATTTATACTAGGCGTAAGAGTTACACCGAAGCGCAAATGCAGGGCTTTCTGTAAACTCTTTGTAGTCTAAAACAGTGGTTCTTAAACTGGGAAATGGGATCCCAGGGGGGTTACCAAAAATATGAGATGGGGTCACAAAATGATTTTCTGTCTGAATAAAAGAAACCTTTTAGTAATGCACATGCAATTCACAGTATTTCCTCCAAAAGTGAATGCTCTGTTTACGCAAACACAAATCTCTACCTGCGCAAGCTTACAAGAGACAGAACACTAGGCAGCCCTACTTTCGCCACAGGAGTGCCAGTTACACTGTACATGGATGTACAGTATTGATGTAAATGGGAAAAGCTATCCACAGCATAGCCTACCTGCAAGAACACATTTTCTGCCTGTCGCTAATGAGGCAGAAAATAATCTCGCAACATTACTCAAAGTGAAGCCATAATATAATAAATGTGACTATAAAATGTTGCACTATTTGAAAGAAGGGGGTAATGAAAGTTGGTCCGTGTTTCTTTTTTTTTTTGGGGGGGGGGTCACCACACAAAAAGTTTAAGAACCACTGGACTAAATTGCATGAGGCTACCTATTGTTTGAATACTTTTGTTTGCAGTTCATTAATTTCATACTGTATGTTGTATGATATTTTTCATATTCTTTCATGCTTTGTGTTTGTTTTAATTAGTTTAGTTGTGTGATTTTCCTTGCTTTCTTTGCTTTAGGCAGGGCTCATTTTTTAAATATTGGCACCTAGAAAATGGTATTAATATAGCATGGATACATATGATTAAACATAATTAAATTTTTTACATTTACGTTATATTTTCTAAATAAGTGTGTGTGCTATAGGTCCCAAAACGTCTTTATTCTGAAAACACACAACTGGCATTTAGGAAAGTTTGATGAGTACAAACAACTCTGCTTTGTTTGTTTCCTTTCTCATTTCTCATCTTGCTCTCCCAGACCTGCTCTCTGTTCCAATCGCGTGACCTATGAGACTGTCTTGTCCAGTCCACCAGCAGTTAGAGACGCCTGTCACTTTAGTCCTTGTGTCCTGACAGAGATTCTGTCAGTGTCTCTCTTGATCTCTCCATCTCTCTAGAGAACACACACACACACACACACACACACACACACACACAGAGAGAGAAAGAGAGGGAGACACACATACACATGTTAACACAACCAAACACAGAGAGAGAGACACACACACACCACAACATAGTACATCAGAAGAACAAGGCCCATCCATTCTTCTCCACGTGCAGGTCTGAGGGCGGGTGGCTGTGCGGGTAAGCGAACAGAATGCATTGCGGGATGGATTGTGGCGTTGCTCTCCTCGCACCGGCCGGCCGGCGCTGAGACAAGAAAGCCTGTGACTCACGCTCAAGGCTGCGCAGATCAGCACCCCTAATAGAATCTGTCTCCGTGCCGAGAGTGCATGTTTTGGGCAAATCAATCATTTCCTCCAAAAGCCCGTCGTGTTGTGCCAGCGCAGGCCTCTGAATGACACTGAAGCGTCTTGCCTCTCCTTGGCACCCATTTTACCCATGCTTTTATATTGGAGCTGTGTGTGTATTGTATGTGTGTGTGTGTGTGTGTGTGTGTGTGTGTGTGTGTGTGTGTGTGTGTGTATTTCTGAGAGAGAAAGAGAGAATTATAGACAGAGAGGGAACAAGAGACTCTGGCAGCAGAAAGAATAGTGCTAAATCTTACCTAAGGGAGCATAATTTCATCATTGTCTGATTGTGAGAGCGAGTGAAGTTACGGAGGGGAGAATCAAAAGCATTGCAAACTCATTTCAAGCTAATGATATTTCTGCTCTTTCTTGAAAAACAATCTCTTCTTTTATTGTTTTTCATGTTGTTTTGTGTTGTTGTTTTCCTCTCTTATCTCCCTTGAAGAAGTGTTGGTAATAAGACGGTCTGGAATGGAGCTGCGTGTCATTTTGATGAATGATTACTGTGCAATTTCACACTTATTTGCATGGATTTCTGTAACACCCTTCCAGAACTAATAGATTGCTCAGGCCTATGAACTGCGCCCATGCAAATTAGGAGCAGACACTTGTCAAATCAGGAGCATCATGAGCTAACTCAAAATGGAACTTGTAACAGTATTCCAGCGGGGAATTATTGGTGACTGTGTGACCAATGAGAAACCCAAGTGATGTGCTCCTCCTCAACATCAGTCAGTTTCTCAGCAAATCTCAGGCATTTTCTATTTTCAGTCCAAGTATATTTCCTTTTTAGTAATGAAGGCAGAAAAACATGTCTGCCTCTAGTATAGTGATGTGAGGCAACTGCTGCAAATAAGTGGATTAAATGGCACGTTTTCATGAAGAATTATTATACAAATATTTTAGGGCACAAAACATTAGGCTTATCATTTTAGAAGACGATTTGCCAAGACAAATATTTTATTTAATAAACTGGATCTCTGCTGATTAAATGTATGAAACAAACAGAAAAGAAGACAATATAAAGGAGACATCAATGCAATGGTCTCTCTCCTATATCAAAAATCAGCTTCAGCAAAAAGTTGCTTTATCAATGCCTCAACAAGTCTTGACCCAATGTAGAAGTCATGAAATAGCATTGTGTAATCTACAGGTGTTAGATTCATGTGTCACATTCCTACATTCATTTGTGTTTACATGCATATTTTAAATCTTAATCCACAATCATGTTTTTATTGTTTAATTTAACTCTTCTATTTCTATTTGTGCATACATGTAAAATGAAAACACTGATGGACAAAGAACCGCACAGAACCCCCAGTCTTTGCCGTAACACACCCTGCACAATCTTCACGTAGCTGCCATAATTTTACTTTATAGCTTCCACTGACGTGAATCGCAAGCAAAGATTGCTTTTGTCATTGTTTTATTTGCTACTTAATGAGTTCACCAGATGAACTTTTAGTCATTTTATGAGGTGGATAAGGTATTGGAAAGCTGATGGGGGTCGTGCTCTCACCAGCGCTGTCAGTCAATAAGTGCTGCTAAGCTTTATTAATATTCATGAATGAATTTTCAGTCTCTCAAACAGCCTGTGCATTTCAAAGAGAGAGAGAGAGGTGCAAAATCGCTTGATATATTAAATTATATATCTACATCCACTTCTGCTGTCTTCTTGTGCATCTCCAATTGTCTTCCCCACTTTCATGAGAGGCCCGGCACTAATGCTTAGTCAGGTTTAGAATGATGCTAAAACACATTAGCGCTCGCCACAGGATTAGCTGCTATAAATGGAGTTGTGCCTGTTTGCACAAACAGCCTACAAACAGCGACATTAACAAAAGAAGTGAAGTCAGTCTTGCCTAAGTGCACAAAGCGATAAAACATCATGTCAGGAAGAGAGGCTGACGCTAAACAGGAGGAAATAAAAACATGCTGCTGACAGTAAGCACCACAGCTGCTGTGTGTGTCTGTGTGTGTGTCTGTGTGTGTGTGTGTGTGTGTGTGTGTGTGTGTGTGTGTGTGTGTTGGTGTATAAAGTGTGTTTATTGTGTTGGTATAATATGTGTGTGTGCTGCATGGAGTATGCTTGTGTCCATGAGGGCAGCATGTTCTGGACATCACCACAGACAGAAAACTGAATGTGAAGGGTTCTCTCTCTCTCTCTCTCTCTCTCTCTCTCTCTCTCTCTCTCTCTCTCTCTCTCTCTCTCTGTCTCTCTCTTTCTCTCTCTCTCTATATGTCTGACATACAGTATCCCATAAGCCTCTGTCACTCCCCATAAGCTCCTGTTTGCTCCCTGAATACCAGCATGTTTCTCTTTTTATCTGGCATTGTGTCAAGTCTCCTGCTCTCAGTACTCTTCCCATCCTCCTCCTTCATTCTCTCTGCCTGCCTCACTACCTTTAATTCTTATTTTCCCCTCTCCTTCCCTCGCTTTCTCATTCTCTTTTCAATATCCTAATTATTCAATCTCTCCCTCTTTCTCTCATTTCCTCTGTCATCTACCTTCTCTCTCCTTTCCCTTTCTCAAGTTTTAGATTTAACTGTTCTCTCTCCCTCCCTCTCTCTCTCTCTCTTTCTCTCTCTCTCTCTCTCTCTCCGTCTCCAGTGATGAGTGACAGATGGTAACCATTAGTGTATATTCCATGCATCTGTTGCATGGCGCTAATTTATCTCATTAGGCGTATTGGGATGGGGGTGTGAGCGGGCCGGCGTTTCATTACGCGTGTAAAACAGCGGGAGCGCGCCGGGCCGAGGGAGGGAGGCGTGGGCGGCCAGGCAATTGTGGGGGGGGGGGTGGACGCAGCCGTGCCCATCAGCACGCCTGCCCACCTGGGTCACGTCGTACGCAATTAGACGCCTTTACAGCAGCACAGTCCTCACACTCACTGCTCACTGCTCACTGCAAACGCTGGAGCTAATGATGTACACGGTGCTGTTCACCTTGCATTCATTTATAAATGAATGTGTACAAGTGCAGATGTGCTATATGCTTACATACACACATCAACACATATATGTGTGAATTCACATAGATACATAACCAAAGATAGTGGTGTGCATGCAACACCTTACCATATGCTCACATCGGGAAAGATGTCTTTGCACCTGTGAAAAGACACCTTGCATTCCATCATTTCTGGTCAGTTACAGGAAATGAGTCACATACATTTTGCAGACAACTGTGTCTATTATTAGAAACAGTGTTGATTTTCCGAGTGAAGTTGATTGGTGTTGGATCCAGCACGATCCTCTCCCTCCCTCCCTCCCTCCTCTGTGTATTGAGATAAAACCCAGAGGAGCTTCTTAAACAAATCAGGGCAGTCAAGAACTGAGTACCTGCTGCCTTTCCTCTTGTCTTTCAAGTACAGTAGAGTGGGTTTATTTCCTACAGTATTCAACACAGCATAGCATGGTGGATTAGCAGGGCCTGTTTTATGCAGACCAGCCTCTTTTAAAATTCACCACAAATATCTGTTTCAGCATATATTCATGAAGAAAGGAATGCTTTAAAGAGATGTGGCTTCTTTGCCCACACTGACATGCCAGGGTGTCTGCATCCCATCTCCTTTTCCTCATCTTTTTTTTTTTGGTGGGGTTGGGGGGGGGGGTCGGTAAACCCAAGGGTAGGATTTGGCCTGCCATGGGGGAAGAAAGCATCAAATATTTCACAAAAGTGAAATAAAGCCCACCTGGTGACCTACGTGCATCTGCGAGGAACAGATGACCACGTTGTGACCCATGGCCATTGAGAGGATCCAGAGTTAAACGCTCCGACATAACTGTCAATTGGTCAGGGCGAGGAGAGCGGTAGGGAGGTGACTTGGCTTTCATGAGCATGAAAAAAAAGATTGTGTGCGCAGCATCTCCCACTCTTTCCCTTTCCTACGCTACTTCTCACATTCTCATCATAAACTCAGGAAGCATTTTGTTGCAAAGCTAAATCAAAGCTTTTTCTTTGTTTTTTGTTTTTGTTTTAGTTTAGTCTTGCGTCTTTGCTTCTTCTGTGTGGGTGGAGAGGTGAATTGAGCGTTGTGTATTCAGGTGAAATGCACGAGAGCTGCTGCTGCTGCTGCTGTGGCTGGATGGTAAGGACTGGTTCAGGTCATCATGTATAAGTGGTGTTAAAACCACGAGGCGAGACCTGATGCCCTGATAACACCGAGACTCTGCCACATTAAGCTGATACCCATCTCCATCTCTTTATGTTGAATCGCCAAATGATGCTACTGCTTGTCGATGCTGAGGCCTTTCAGGGTGGAGAGTAGAGAGCTGCCTGGTGCGGGTTGAAGTAACAGGTTTCTATGAATAAGCCAAAATGTATTTGTTTTTGCGAGTTTGTTTCGGAGTAGATTTGTATTATGTACGCTATAGTTGAATAGCACCTGAAATCATGATGATAAAGAAGTTAAGAGCATAAATCATTTCTTCATATTCTCTGACTTTGACATTGAGAAAAAATCCCAGTACACTGACTGTCTAGATTTTTGGAGACACAGTTGGAGACACAGGATGCCAGTTGGAGACACAGTTCTGACCAGAAGCCTTAAGAGGAGGTTGCACATGCAAGTCTTCTGTGAATGTCTGGCCACTGGTCTCAGTGCCTGCTTTGGCATATTTGACTATTATGTCCCTTTGCATATGTATGCAAAACTTGTTTTGGACACGTGCCTTTAGGGGCTCTGCACTTACCACAAGAATGTGAGTCTTTTTTAAGTTATTTTCTTTAAAAAACAGTTGAAGGGTTCAGATGCAAAAGCCTCTAAATGCCACCTATGTCAAAAATGAGATAAAGATGGTGAGGGGATGCTCTCCACACATAGTATACGCTAATCAAATAATTTAACTTCTAAACCCACTAAATACCACTCTCTTCCTGGTCTGAAATATCGATTTATAGGCAAAAACCTATAGGAGCCTGAATTTAAATGCTCATTTAAAAGAAAAGTAGTCAGACGGATTTAGAGGGTTTTGCATCTGAACTCTTCAGTTCTATTTTCACAGTTAACAGTCATGCATGGTAGTTCCACTACATGCATAATTACATTGTGTTTTAGAAGGTGCTTTGATCTTGAAATGAGTGCAGTTGCAGCATGCAGGGTTAGAATCTGTGACAGTCTCACAGGAAGCCCTGACTATGTCCAGGGCAAGTGTTACAGGCAATTAATTCAGTGGCTTCCAGCACTGTGAGACTGTGTTGATCATGCCCCTGTAAACTCAATTTACACATTCTTAAAATCAAAGAGGAAAAAAGCATTTTAAGGTATGTTTTTCTAGTTGTTAATTGCACTGTGCTACTTGTAGCTGTATAGTGTTTTACATGCCAGCATATTCATTTTAGACAGGGCACTGTCATTCCAGTTTACATTTAGTGTAATTATCGTAAATCCACCAATTCCATTGTGCTCTCGCGAGAACTCTGGATTTCCAGGGTAAACTACCGCCCCTTTACGTTTGAAAATTCTAAAACTATGTTTTTTAATACTTCAAAATAACATTTGATAAACTAACCTTACATTTTTCAGTAGCCATAGGTGTGCAGATTTTAACAAAATCTGGTTTGGTTCTTACCGGGGCTTTTACTGCCTGATTTTGTTTACCACGCTCGGAGTTTAGTGCTGGGCTAGTGGGTGCCTATTTCCACCCTTTCACAAGGCACATCAACGGTTAGACCGAGAATTCTCGTCCCAAATCAAAATTCCACTGGAGCTCCAAACGGATTTGTACACGCAGCCTTACAACACTGTTTACAATTCTTCGAGTTACGGTAAAATACATTTACATACATAGCTATTTTTGATACACTTATGGTGTGGGTGCATGCATTTCTTTATGAATCCGCCGTCTTAGTTTGTATGGAAATGCATATTAAGTGACACATACTGTACATGTAAAAGGGCAGAAATAGGGGACGGGCGGTAATTGGTGCTTTTATGATACACTAGAGTTGAAGTATTACTTCTGTTAGTGTGAGCTAAATAAAAAAAATACCTTGGTGTTTACCAAAGCCTGTTTGCAAATACCAAATAACTGTCAAAGTAGAGTAAGGCTGTTTTTTAAAATGTAGGTTTTTTATGTTGCTGACATATAATAGTATCTGTGTAGTTGAAAGCTGATGTGTCTAAAAGCTGAAAGCTGACAGTCACATTCACACTCCAGATTGGAAACAATTTTCTATGTGGCTGAAAGGGGAAAGCTAGACCAACTACCAGAACCAGAGAACCCCCCAGACTAAAATCAACCCTGAGTGCACCTTGTATTGGCATGTGCTTATATGAAAACTAGATTGTACTTATAATCATGTATTGACCCTATATAAAGTGACTGGGCCCTGACTGAGTGGCTGTTGTAACCTCCTGACTCTAGCCCTTGTTATAAAGCAGAGGGTCTGACTTGTGTCAAGCCCATCCACTGATGAAAAGAACCTAGTATCCTATGCACCATTTATGTACTACTGACCAGGATAAATTCATAGACTCTTGTTTAGCATTTAGAGTCAGTCCTGAGTCCACATGCCACTCTTCCATGTCTGAAGCCTTGTTTTATAGTGCTTGACTGCCGTCAGGAATTACCTGACTGCTTGTACGCACTGAATTGTGGAAAATGACAACAGTTAGATTTTAATGGCCTGTATTCAACCTCCTATTTCACAGTTAAGTGCAATCCCCTTTTATAATTGCAATTATGGGATGAAAACTATCATATTTGCTCATGTGGTGACAATTATTGAGCCTGTTTGCAGTCAGTTAAAGTGCCTTTCAGAGTAGGGGAAATCATTTGGTTCCCTCTCTTCCAGCATGGCAGACAGAGGTCTCTGCCGTGGGAAATCTGTGTACAAATGGTTGTAGAAGTATTGCATGGTTCAGATCTCGACTATTTGGTGTATCTGCAATATGGACTCAACGCCAATGCGATTATGTAACATTTATTCCGAATAAGGTAAGAATATTAGTGTAGAGAGTGTGGTCAGAGTGAAGTCACTAAGAGAAAAGCAAAGGGGTGGGTGAGAAAGTAGGGGTGTGTGCAGCTACAGATAGGTGAGGAGGGTTTACTGTACATCTATGTTCAATCAAGGTCACATAAAATCTGCTAACTCACATAGAGGTCAGAAAAAAGTGTACACACACTCTCTTTCTCACTCATTGGTGAAGCTCCCCCATTTGAGCTGTGTTTCAATATCCCATTATACTGGGGCACTCTCTTCCTTTGTGCTGAAATGCTGATTTGTCTGCCCTCTATGAAAACTGTCCTTAAAGCATGTTGGCCTGCAGGGGTGTGTGGCGTCGCCTCGGGAGAGTCTGATTCCCTTGTGTGATTGTATCTGGGGGCCGGGGCATTGGTAGACAAGCACCTTTATGTAAATGTGTGAAGTAACCTTGTCAAGTAAGGGAGTCTCCCTTGTGACAGTTATAAAAGAGGAAAGCTTTGCATGGGGTTGCAAGGTGGGGTCTCCCTCATGTGATGGTTATAAAAGAGCATAGCTTTGCATGGGGTTGCAAGGTGGGGTCTCCATCATGTGATGGTTATAAAAGAGGAAAGTATTGGATGGGGATGTCAGGTCTTCAGGAATTAGCTAATTTTAGCTGATTTTAGCTAATTGTTGGCACCAGTTTAACTTTGAGTAGATTTTGGCTACACAATAGTAATGCAGTGAGGCAGTACTGGCAGATTAATTTCACCTCAATGACCCCAAATATGTGAAATTTATTAACAGAAAACATATTTATTTAAAAGACAAGCTATTTAAAGATGCCCTTACTCCGAGATCAGTCTCAAAATAATGGAATTACTTGAAATATACATTATCAGAATCTCCTATTAATTAGTGCTCTGGAATTCTGCCAGCTCTGTTAGATTCATTTTAATGAACCTGTTGCCATCTCTAAACACCAACAGACTGGTTTGAGTGGTGTCACATTAGAGAAAATATCTGTAAATATCTCACATAGAGACCCAAGGCTGAGAAAGATGCTATCCTTGTGGGTGTTCAAAGTCTGATTACCTGGATTCACCAATAGCCCTAATGATTCAGTTGGATTGTTGTTAGTGAATTCAATGACTTTCAAAGTTCATTAAGAGAGAAGCCTTGTTGTTATTGTGTTCACTTTTTGTTTATTTTGTTTTGTTTTACCTTTGGTGAGATGTCTGAGTTGAGTATTTCTACTTTACAGTTGAATAAATCATATTGATTTCAGTATCCCCACCATATACATACAGTATATGTACATAAACACAGTATAATGAGAAAGCAACATTGAGTTGAATTAAATTGAGTTAACTCTGTCCACTTCCACATAAATCTTAATTACACTGCAGTGTAGTGAATCCAAGGGAATGAATTTCGGATGACTGTTCGGCACTTAAAAAACTAGGACAAAACTGATTTTCCGCTCCATTTAGTGCCTGACTAAGACGTGAAGAAAATGTGCTTTCTTGTCTGTCCTGTAAGAGATGAACTACTACTGTAAGCGATATGGAGTTGAAGGTAAGACAGAGATACTGTAGCTGAACACAGTCCTTAGTATTCACACACAGTCATTGTTGCTGATTGCTATATTGCATGCACTACTGATGCTTCTGTGCTAAGGTTTGTTGTTATTCAATCATTGTTAATCAATCTACAGAACAAGTGAGCCAATCGAATCGATCCAGTGACCTTGATGCTGATTTCATGTTGCTCTGGCTGGTAGAGCTATAGGGTTACACAGACTCATCTTAATAATAATAATAATGTTTCATTCATGATCCACTTCTCTCAAAGTATAGGTTTTTCTTACCAAATCAATCTACAAGATAGCATTGACATGTCATACAAAGGCATGGCAGAACAATTTGAATGTATGAATACCAAATTGAATGAAAAGTAGGAAAGTAATAGTGTGATGCACACCAATATTGCATTACACTTGTGCAGCAACATTTTAGATACATATTAATACTGAATATGGTGTTTTAAGCCAGAAGAATGTCCTCCATCCCAGGCATTCCAATGTCTCTCTCATCCCCTTTCACTGTCTCTCTTTCCTCTTGATTTCCAAGCATATGCAGATACACACACACACACACATACAGAGTGAGGGAGAGAGAGAGAGAGAGAGAGAGAGAGCGAAACCCACCCATAGATCTTCTGCACACCTTGCACACACAGGTCTCTAATGTCTCACCGCAGTTAGCCTACAGAGTGTTAGCCAGCCCTGCACACCGCTCTGTTTTGCCACTTCCCCAGAGCATGCCCCAGGTCAGGGTAGGAGGTCCAGCATGATCTAATAGCCCCTAGTCCCATCACCCAATAGAGGTGCTCTCTCTCCTTCTCTCTGTATCTCTCTCTCTCACGCTCCTCCTGCCTGACCACACGGGGAATGGAACACACATCACTGTTTTTTTTTACGGTGTTTTCTTTCTTTCTCCCCCTTCCTCTCCTCCTCTCTTACAAGCCCGGAGTAAGAGTCCCTGGTGGACGGCTCTCAGTCTCCTCCCTTGAATCAGACCCTGTCCAGACTGTCTGTTCTGGACAGGGCTCAACCCTGGTGGGAATTCAGAGGGGTACAAGCACGACGGGTGCACTACAAGCAGCCTCATTGGGCATGCTGGCTGCACTTGGGTACACGAAAGTGTCTGCTCCCCCTCCAGCGAAGTCGGGCTGCTCAGCCCTCATCGCCCCTGTCAGAGTGAGACACACGCCACACACACCCATACACCACACATTCACACACACACACACACACACACACACACACACACACACACACACACACACACACACACACAGACAGAGAGAGAGAGAGAGAGAGAGCGAAACCCACCCATAGATCTTCTGCACACCTTGCACACAAAGGTCTCTAATGTCTCACCGCAGTTAGCCTACAGAGTGTTAGCCAGCCCGGCACACCGCTCTGTTTTGCCACTTCCCCAGAGCATGCCCCAGGTCAGGGTAGGAGGTCCAGCATGATCTAATAGCCCCTAGTCCCATCACCCAATAGAGGTGCTCTCTCTCCTTCTCTCTGTATCTCTCTCTCTCACGCTCCTCCTGCCTGACCACACGGGGGAATGGAACACACATCACTGTTTTTTTTTGCGGTGTTTTCTTTCTTTCTCCCCCTTCCTCTCCTCCTCTCTTACAAGCGGGAGTAAGAGTCCCTGGTGGACGGCTCTCAGTCTCCGCCTGAATCAGACCCTGTCCAGACTGTCTGTTCTGGACAGGGCTCAACCCTGGTGGAATTCAGAGGGGTACAAGCACGCACGGTGCACTACAAGCAGCGCTCTCATTGGGCATGCTGGCTGCACTCTGGGTACACGAGTGTCTGCTCCCCTCCAGCGAGTCGGGCTGCTCAGCCCTCATCGCCCCTGTCAGAGTGAGACACACGCTCACACACACCCATACACCACACACATTCACACACACACACACACACACACACACACACACACACATACAAAAGATAGAAAGAAACATGCCTTACTCAGGAATGCAGTATGCTTGTATGCACAGATATGTGTGTGTGTGTGTGTGTGTGTGTGTGGGTGTGTGTGTGTGTGTGTGTGTGTCCTCAGTTGTAGAAACAAAAGTACTTGAAGAAGCTTTATCTGTGTTTCATGGTATTGTCTTTTTCTCAATAACTCAATAATCCCAAATGTAAGAGAAATAAGTGAACAAACAAAGTAAACAAATTATTTACATAAATAAAAGGCTGCTATATTAAGCTTAATCCCATAGCCTTCCTGCCACTTTCTCACACGCCTGTTCCCACAGTCTCTCCCTCATTCACTTTTTATCACCGTCATAAAACAGGACCTCCCTGGCCTCCCTGACCAAGACTTTTATAATCCTGGAACTTATTAAATATGTAGAATTACTGGACCAGTAGTAAGAGGTGGGGGTGACAGCAGAACGAGCAGGCCGAAGTGCTATTAGTGGTGTGTGTGTGTGTGTGTGCGTGTGTGTGTGTGTGTGTGTGTGTGTGTGTGTGTGTGTGTGAGAGAGAGTTTACAAGCCCAAAATGTGAGCATGGACAGCTAATATTATGTTCCTGGTGGAGTAGCCCTAGGGGTGTATTGAAATGTGAGTAGCCATGCAAGTGGTGTATGTATAATAAGAACATGCTGTGCCTTACAGAGAAAAAGTGAGGAGAGAGAGAGAGAGAGAGAGAGAAAGAAAGAGAGAACAGGAGCTCCATGGGATACCCAGAGGTGAGATGCGCGATGGGAATAATCTCAATACCAAAAAGTGACAGCTGGACTATAGCCACCGGCTCCAAATGGCTGCACACATGGCTGTTTTGCTTTTGTAGTCATGTACTCTGCTTCTCCCCCACACTCTTACTGTAGTCCCCAGCCACTTTTACTTCACACAAAGTACCCTGGATCCGGTGTTTTACGCATAAGAAGTCAACCGCTAACTGCAGCTGGAAGGTTCTGGTTCTGGTCTCGCCAAGCAAGGTGCACAGTGTGACTCATTGCCTGTGGAATGTGGATTTATTTTTTATTTTTTATCATCTTTCAATTTTATTTCACTAGTCATAATACAAATGTTTGAGGTTTTTTTGAGCAGCCAGAAATCAGCAGAGAATAGCCAGGAGCCCCTCCAACTCCTTCCTTCTCCACCCCTCCACCTCCTCTTCCCCATCCACCCACCAGTCCTCCTCTTCCCAATCCCCTCCCCGGAAAATCCAATTACTCCTTTGCGGGTCTGTGGTGGTGGTGTTTGGCACAGTGCAAGGCTGTGGTGCCATCCGGGTCCTTGGCAGCGGTCTCGAGGTGGTGCGTTGTGGGCATAACGTGGACACAGCGTGTGGGCCGCGCTCCTCCATGTGTAGTTCTTGCATAAGGTCGTGTGAGGACAACCGAGCGGGCTGAGACTGGAGCGAGGCAGTGGAATTCCTTTCATGGGAGAGACATCTTGTGGTCAAAAGAGTCGGTGCAGCTCTTGTTTTGTGTGTGTGTGTGTGTGTGTGTGTTGTGTTGATTGTTTTTGTTCAGAGGTCCCGAGTTCACTAAAGAGTGTCTGATTCTGTGAAGAAAAATGTACAGGGCTTTCTTGCTTCTCTCTCACAATGAGATATTTGATAAGAGCACAGTGTAAAGACTACAGTGTAACCACGGCATATTTTGTGGCGCTGTCCTGGCGCTGTCCTTTGCTGGATGTGGGGAGCTGTTTCTTTTTTCTTTTCTTTCTGTCTCTTCACCATTTCCAAATTTAGAATGGATGACGAGCAGTTTTGTCTCTGAGTTCTATAAAAGCCATGTGAGTAATCTGCTCCCAACACCTCGTAGGGGGAACAGATATGGAGCCTGTTGTTCCTCGATGTGGAAACACTTTGAAGTGGTGCGCTTTGAAGTTGCTTTTTTTCCCAGGCTTTTTTACAGTCGGCTGTCATTTCGCTCGACTCCACTGTGCAAGTGGCCAGTAGATGGCAGTAGAGCCCACTGTGTGACCGAGTTGTGCAAAAGCAGCCCTTCAGCAGTTCTCACTGCAGATGCTCCACAATTAACACCACCACAGCAACAGTGTTTCCATTCAAATGTTCAAATTGCTGACTTGGGCATTGTTTTTATTATCTCACAATTACCTGCATAAAAAACACTATTGTATGCATAAGATTGCTTTTTATGCGCTTCAGTGAAAATTGATTAGGAAATAAAACAAGCTTGAGAAAGCAGTTCTTTGGGGGTGCATTGCAACATGGCCCTACGGTTATATTTGCTCTGTTGAAATGGGATACGCTTGGTGATCACAATTCTTCTTTCATGTCGGATAAGTGCTTTTTTGGGGGAGGGTGAAGGGGCACATCGCTCTGGCCATTTGGAGTGTAAAAGAAAGTGCGTCCAGTTTCTGTTTTTGTCTGAACATCCGCTTTGCCCAACACATTTGGCCTTGGCATTGCCATGCCCCCATCAGTCGAAGGTATTTTTTTTTTTTTCGACAGGTCTTCGGTCTACCAGTGCTGCTGCGTCGGAAAGCATATTACAGTTGTGTTGCAGCCCGAGCTGCTGAGGCCCGAAACAATGTCATTAACCAAATGCCACCCACATGACAGACAACTGGGGCTTTAAAAAAATATTTAAAAAATATAAATTATAAATAAACAGCAGCTTAATTGCCCCCCACCGTTGACAAATCAAACTATTTCCGTGCAAATGAAAAAGACTTCTTAATCACTGCTAGAGCACACGTTTGCTTGGAGATAAAGACTGCAGAAATTAATTACCGGTTAATTATCACCTCTCGCTCGGCTGTTTCATTTCAGAGGAAAACAATGGAGGGGCTTTTCTCCCGCTTCGCCTCTGTTCTGCTGTTGTTCCCCAGCTTTGCCTGCTTTCCTTGCTGTTTATACACGCCTCTGGCACAATGCTTTATCAATGGTATCTGCATCCCACAGTATGGAACCTAAAAGGCGAAACAGTGCCTTATCACAGGGCTAGAACCACATTACACATTTTGCTACAGTGTAAGACTTTAGAAATGGATATGTAAGATAGAGAGGTAAAATGCTTTACATAATGAAAGATGAACCTGAGATACAAATCTGAGGCTCTCTACTACTGAATCACACAGCGTAGGGGACAGTGAGGGGAGGAAATGTAGATTAGAGGAGACTAAATAACTGTCTGAGCCTGACATAAAGTACTAGGAATAGGATGAGATGACTAGGAATGAAACGGTGCAGGACATTGGAGGGGATCTGAAGAGGGCTGATGTTTTTGCTCTCCTGAGATAACCCATTCTATCATTGTGCCCTTTGGTCAGAAGAGGGGACATTTACCATATCACCAGCTATTCAAATAGAGCATCTACAACAACTAAACTGACAGAAGAGGCTACTAAAGGTAATGAGGAGAAATTAAACACTAGCATTCAATCCACACACCCATTGTCTTTGGTGAACTACTGAACAAATTGCATATATATTTTATAATTTTTTAGATTTTACAGTAAAGGAAGCCTGCACATACTGTAGAACAGGTGTGTGTAGCAGCAGCACTACGGGACCTGTCCCTTTCTTTTTGTCATGTACATGTCCATAACCAGAGACCTCAGAGGCGTCCCCTTTCTGTGAGCCCTCCTCTCTGCAGCCTGCTGTCGCGGCCGCTGGGCTGTGTGTCGGCTGCCCAGGCTCTGAACTCCAGGAGTGACGGGTCGGCCGAGCACCGGTGGTGTCGGTGGCAGCACTGCCCACACCACTGTGGCTCTGCCCAGTAGCACTCGGAGCGATTAGAGCCATGGCAGGGAGGAGTGTCTCACACACACACACACACACACACACACACACACACACACCGGACATACAGAGGGGCATACAGAGGGACATACACATGAGAGGATAAGTAAGTGAGGCGGGTGAGCTTGTCATTGCATTAGCCCAGACTCCTGTGTAATTTGCTAGAGGCTGCCACTGTCAGCCAGCATCGCCGTGGAGACCGGGATAAAGCGTGCCGCCAAGTGGAGATAATTGAAAAATCCCCAAAAAGGGACTCGGGCTAATTTGATTACGCCGCGGAGTCTGATTTGTGCCTATTATTAAGGGAGTGTGTGTGATAGTGTGCAGAGCGAACGCTGCTGAGATGGCAAGAGATGCCCATTTTAGATGACCACTGGCATACTAGAAAAAGTAACTGTACTGTGTGCTTGTCTATGTGTGTGTGTGTGTGTCTGTGTGTGTCTGTGTGTATGGGGGCCATCCAAATGTTTCCCCTCTCCTGTTTCCTTTTAAGTATATTTACAGTTTGTCTATCGGAAATTATTTGGTCCATCACCTTGCTCAGATATTTGTGTGTGTGTTTTAATGTCTAACTACTAGCTCAACAAACCCAACGAGTTCCACTTGAGCATATATCTAGCAGTATCCTCTGAGGACTCAAATACCTGCTATTTACAAATACCTGCATTGATTAGAAACCGACGGCCCAGCACATGGCGACTGCAATCCGAGACCATTTCAACAGTAACCCCCACAGACACACACCCAGGTCTTTAATTTCCTCCACCGAAACATCTGTTTAGATGAGGGAGAGCAACCCTACCCAACAGGAGCACACACCTGACTCTGTTAATTCAGTCAGCAGATCGGGGCTCAAACATGATTGATTAGTTGGATCATGTATGTAGCTGCTCACTTGTGAAGGAAGCCCTCAGCCACCCGGCCTGCTCGCGGATAAGATTACCCACATCTGCTTCTGATCGGCTAAATGATTATTGATGTTTTACAGTGTTAACAGCTTAACATGTTTTACGGAAAACATGTTAAGCCCCCTCGCGCTACAGCCAAAGCAAGGCCTAATCACAACTGAGTGAGTCGGCATGGTGTTTACAAAACACATGCCAAACCCTCTGAATCAAATCTCATCTCAATCTCAATCGGATATACTGTACTTAGACCATACCTGAAATCTATGGACTTTTTTCAAGCAACTGGCAACTTGCTGTGTTTCAAATATAATTAGGCAGCAAAATTCTCGAATTTTGTAATGTCGAACTGGTCACACAGACTTAAAATATCATCCTGGAGTCCTTCAGACACTCAACCACGCTGGAGAGGCAGGGTTGCCTATAATATATGCCCCGTCATGCGAACGCACACGCTGACACTGGAAGCAGCCCAGCGAGTCCCGAGCCCACGGTTAACACTGCTGCCGTGCCACCGCCCTACCGCCTGGAGGATTAAAGGCAGCCAGCATCGCTCCAGTCGTTGACATTTGGGGGAGCATTAGTGAAATTATGACTGTGTCAGGATGATGCCCAGCCCAGGCACAGCCCCTCACTGTCACAGAGGGGGTACAGGGAGACGAGGGGAGGAATCGTGGGGGTGAACAGGAGGACACGGTGTTAGCCTAATTTGCGCACAAGGCTGTAGACACTACCTGTCTGTCAGCGGAAACGTGTGTGTGTGTGTGTGTGTGTGTGTGTGTGTGTGTGTGTGTGTGTGTTGTGTGTGTGTGGGTGCAAATGAGCGTCCATTTCGCCAGGAGGTAGTGCCATACGTTGGCTAAGCTGTGGACACGCGGGTGCTCCCATTTGAGACAAAGCGTCCAGCTTATCCTCACAGTGCAGCTTGGTGAAGACCTCAGCGCTCAGCTCTTTCTCTCTCTCCAAGCTCCCATGTCACAGACGTCACAGAGACTTCACATAGTCCACTCTGTCAGACTTCTCTTCCTTTCCTCTCGTTTGTTCCCTCTCTCTTTCTTTCTCATCAAATATTTGGTCCCCACTGTTGGCTACAGGGAGCATAATCAAATGTATTCCTCTCTTGTCATTTGTATACATATTGAGTTTCTCACCAAGCCTCAGTCTTCAGCGCATCTGACTGTGTGTTACATGTGCCCATGTGCATAGTTTGAGGCGGGACTGGAAGGGGAAGAGACAGATTTACAGGGCAATTTATCCTCGGTGGCAAGAGAATGAAAGTGGGTTTAAGTTTATTTATATATTCCTCTCCGAGTTACTTCTCCCCTTCCTTCTCTGCCCTGAGACTGAGCGGCCCAGGCACTGTTGTGGTTTGAGAGATTAAGTTAGCATTGATTGCTTCGTTGGTGCGGTTGGATTGTTTCGCATCTGGGAACATTTGATGGAAGCACAAACATTTGTCTTGTCCTTCATCTTGCTCTTGTCCTATCGAGAGATCATTTATTTCTCTGCCCGGCTGCATGAGGCAGGGAGCTTACAGCGCAGCGAGCGAGGGAGGCGGGCAAAGGATTATTTCAGTCACGCTACTCCCACTTCAGTGTCTTGTTACACCAATGTCGACCCCTCGCTCTGTCTTTTTTTCCACACGTGTGTTGCGTGTCGGCAAACTTCAGACATATTCTTGGCCCGGCGATTATCAATCTCAGCGAGCTGTCGCAGACAGCCTTCCCAGGTCTGATCAGTACCTAATTACATTCGATAATGCACATGTTTTTTAATTGACATTTGTAATTACAATGTACTCTGGCCTCCTGCAGTATGGATCTGGTTGTTTATTAGGTAACCTTCTGCGGCACACCTCAGAATTTGCCATTGATCATAAAACTCAATCACCACCGGGCATTAACAGTTACGTTTCCCCTCTTTTATTTATCATTTTACGAGGGGCCGCATGGCGAAGTTACGCAACTGCCCCTTTTTACAGTGTGATGCCCCTTTCTCTTATTTATTGTGCTGAGCTAGTCCTATCCCCACAAGACCTCATTGTGGATATGTTTCCAGTGCGTCAATATCGTACTCTCCTGGCATCTGCCATCAATAGCGCTCCCATTAAAATGTGGAATTGCTTAACGCAAGGCAGCCAGATGCATTTCAGCTGCACAAGGGGAGAGGGCCAGAGAGAGAGACAGAGAGAGAGAAAGAAAGAAAGAAAAAAGATAGAAAGGAGGGGGAGATGGGGGGGATGTGGAGAGAGAGTTGGAAAGGGGGATATTTGCAAATAGCCCCAGATCAATGGCCTTTTACAGCCTTCTCAAACCATTGTCTTCAAATGATTGGAAATCTTTGGGATGGAGGAGAAGTGCGGGGGAGTGGGGGGTGAAGGCAAGGGAGGAAGAGGAGAGAAGGAGCAGGAGAGCAGCGAGGTGTGGCAAGAGAATGGCACCCGATGAATTAATTACCCTTGTTGAGGCATGAATGTCGGCTAAGATTTGCTCTTTTTTTTTTCAGGGTTGCCTATTATCATCTGACACTGCCAGTGATTGTTTGGCCCTCCCGCAGTAATGGAGCCCAGGCAGAACGCAGCCAGAGTTGCAGCACAAATCATTAGCCATAGCTGCTGCGGGGGACATACCGAATATTCCCTGCCCCGTCTGGGTACGAGGGGCTCTGCACTGCCACCCTCTCCATCTCCATCTCCATCCCCAACCCCCCCCCCGCCTGCAGGGCCTGGCCTCTCATTATACCGGCCCTGCTGTACACCAGGGCCCCTAAACTGCTCACTGTTCCACTCTCACGCACACAGAGGAACCCCCAGTCCCCGGCCCCAACAAACATGTATACTGCATCATTCACTCAGCACTGTGTAAGTCCACAGTAAGCAGAGTCCGGATGAAGTTACCAAGCATGTGTTTTGTGTGTGCCCTCCATTTTGGTTTGATGTATGTTTTCTTTCTTATTGATCTCCACAAACACACAGGTGTTCAGTGTCTGGTGTGTAGCCATTTGCATTGTGTTAGTGCTGTTGAAGCCATGGTATGTGTTGTAAAGCTGTTTCCATGGAGATTCATTGAAAGTATACATGTAATCCAGCGATGGGTCTGAGGTTTACTGTCTGTTCACGTGAGGCGCCATGATTTTTTCTGTTGGTACCTTTCAGGCACCTTTCCTACTAAATTTACTACTGGTTTGTATCCACATGTATATTTATGGCAGAATTGGTAAATAAATTATGTTTGTAGTTTAATGCCAGATGGACTTCTAAGAGGCCTTTCATTCTCTGCGAGTCCGAGGAAAGAGAACTAATGTTGTGCACTGCACAGGTCTGGTTGAAAATGCATGCAGCTCTTGTGTGAAAAATTAAACTGTGGAAAACAAAGATCTGACTGCCTGAAATATTCCTAAAAACAAAAAACATGCATCATCTGCCCCCTGCATTTGCACCCGATAATAACACATGCGATGAGAAACCGAGAAGTTTGCTTTTAAAAAGCCGAATTCCAGTTTGGGGCCAAAACAGATGAGAGGCGTTATTTATTAGACGTTAACTGTTTACCATGCTGCAGGAGTGTGCTGCTGTACACTACACCGACTGCTGTCAATTATGGATTCTTGTGTACAGAGGAAAGAGTATTTTTTGCTCACTGAAATGAAAGGCTGGAAAAATTGGAAAAGGTGCTGATGGATTCTAAGTACAGAGTCTGTTTAATGCTCCATGTCAGAAGAGAAAAAAAATACTTTTTTCTTTTTTTTTTCGGTTAAATATGCAAAATCCCGCCTGTCTGTTGAATGATAATGGCACGACACCTTGTCACCGCCGCTGACTGTGTTGGCTGGGCTTCAAAGTCCTGTTGACTAACTTTGAAAAGACCTTGTGTTCTTTGACTCCGGGCTGCCTAAGACTAGGACAAAATATGCAGCTGAGAGGGGCAAACCTGGGGATGCACACAAACACACACACACACACACACATACTGTACTGTACACACACACACACACACACACACACACACACACACACACACACACACACACACACACACACACACACACACACACATTAATATTTTGCTCACCAATGCAAAAAGTTCAGTACAGCACTTCTACTTGCTGGTTTTTGTGTGCTGGAAATGGCCCCAGTACCCCATTAGATGTCACACACAGGCCACTAATTTCTCCTTCACTTCTCCCTCTAGGGACTCCTCTCATTTCGGCACTCTCCCCAAGTTGACAGCCAGAATAAACTGTGCTCCTGATTCTCTCCCAAAAGCTGCATATGCTGCGATTCGGTTTCAGAATCATAACCAGATCTTACATGACGTGCTGAAATGGGCGCATCGAGGCAATCTGCTCCATGCAGCTGAGGTGTCGCGAGCAGTTAGGCTTCAGTGAAGCCCAGGCGCATGGAGCACATCCCAGTGGCCCAGGATCTGCCGCAGGCTTGTGTGATCCATATTCTCTCTCTCTCTCTCTCTCTCTCTCTCTCTCTCTCTCTCTCTCTCTCTCTCTCTCTCTCTCTCTCTCTCTCTCTCTCTCTCTCTCAGATCCACAAAGTGCCCCTCTGCATCACTGCGCTGCATTGATCATCTTTGTAAATGTTTCATTAATACAGTAATACTCTCTCACCTAGCCTTTGCTCTATCCCTCACTCGCTTGCTCTTTCTTTCCTTTTATCCTGTTCTCTCTGTATGTCTTTCTTTGTCTCCCTTTTGTCTCCCTTCATCCCTCTATTTGCCCGATCACCCCACACGTTTCCCACCTAAATGACTTTTGTTCATACGATTAGACTGGAACTGCTCTCAATTATGTTTCACATTCCCATTGTCTGATCTTAATGAAGATGAAATGCTTTCATTTTTACGTCTAATTAGTTCATATTTAGCAAAGGTGCTGCCACTGAGAGAGCAGAGATTTTCTTTTCTGCAGTTCTTTCCCTCTCTCTCTCTCTCTTTCTCCCCCCTGTGAAATCAAATACATCTGTTTGATTTCTAGCCTTGCTTTGTTAAATGGCTGTTTGCTACATTGAGTGTTTTTAAAAAAAAAAAATCTGCATTTTTCTGCCACTTGGGTGGGAATTAAAAATAATTTGGATCAATGTGTAATTAGATGTGCTGGTGAATATTATCTACTGGTCACTGTGCGTTCAGATGCAAATTATTGATGAGAGGTGTAATGTTTCTGTGCATGCTAACGTGGTCTGGGGGCCTTTCATTGGACAGACGGCTGTGATTAGTCTGAACTGCCACTGGCCTCCTTGAGAGTATGTGTTTACGTGAGGAGTAAACTGATGTAAAATACTTACTGACAGCAGTCTCTTTAAACAGAGTTTCATCCCTCTCCCTCTCTGCTTTTCATTCTGTCTCTCCTGTAGTCTTTGTGTTGGTCCTTCACGCAGACTTCTCATGTCCGCAGCAACACCACCAGCACCTCTCTCTCTCTCTCTCTCTCTCTCTCTCTCTCTCTCTCTCTCTCTCTCTCTCTCTCTTTCTTTCTCCCTCCCTCCATCTCTCCATCCACCAAGCTCCTACCCTTCACACAGCCATGATTCATGAACTCGTCTGGAGTGGACATGGTTCTGGAGAGGGGAGAAAGGGAGGGAGAGAGAGAGAGAGAGAAAGAGAGGTCCTAGCTCTCTGAATCAATGCCCCCATTCGCCTCCAAACCTGCCTTTTGTCATCTTAATATGATTTCCATTGAAGAAACGCTTTTTCAAAATGGCATCCCTCTATGGTTTTACATATTGACTTTTTAATTCATGGCCCTGCGAGCCGCATCGCTCTTGTCGGGCCGCAGAGGCGGCAGCGGGCGCGGGCCGTGGGAGACGTGCCCCCGGTCCGGCGACTGATGGGGCTCGCACGCCAAATTGACCGTGGGGCACAGATTCATGTGTGTGCCGGGCTGTGCATTTGCAGAGTCGTGTGTGTGTGTTGATATGTGGACATGAGTGGGTGCTGGCATCCACGCCCCGGAGACGTGACGGATTGTGTGTCTGTTTGCTTTGCGTGCAAAGTACATATGTGCCTGTGCGCTTATGTGTGTTTTGGAGATGGATGAATGTGTTTGTTTTGGCTGTGTGTATGAGAGAGATTATAAATGTGTTTGTGTGCGTTTGTCTGTGTGTGTTTGTACTGTATATATCTACATGTGTATATGTATAAATGTGTATGTCTGTGTTTGTTTTTGTGTATGTTGCATAAGTTATGATCTCTGTTTCATGGGGAGTGTGTCATCTTATCCAGCCTGACGGGGATGTGCATTACAGGAAGGGGATTGCTAGTGGGATTTCGGCCGCTCCCCAATAGCCCCTGGGTCTTCTCCTCGTTAGATGGATCCTCTTGGTAGAACCACCCCCTCCCCCACACACACACACACACACACACACACACACACACTCCCACCACCACGACCACCAGTCCCCCATTCCACCTTAGCCCTCCTCTCTCCCGCTGCCTCTCCTATCGATGATTATCCGTGTGGAGTCTAAGACCTGAGCCAAGCCCCTCAGTCAGTGTCACAGGCATCCTTCCTCCCTCTTCACATCGGTTTTACTATGGGTTTTTTTTTTTTTAACGGAAGAGCTGTGATTATTTTCTGTTTGTTTTATTCTCCAGGCTGCCCTCTTTCATTCAAAAACAAACCCAGTGATCACGCCAGAGCTCAGTCAGCTCATACCGATGATATTCAATTGGAAATTCGATTTAAAATCTGCTTCACTGGCCTGTAGTCTGCTGGTTTATCTACCGTTGAGTGTATTTTACAGTATTTCCCTCTATCTCCAATTTCCTGTTCCTTCTTTTTCTTTCCCTATCATGCTCTCTTCCTTTCTCTTTCTCTCTCTGCATGTTGTATACACACTGAGAAACGAACCATGCAAAGCTGTTCTCAGATCCCTGATTAAGCGATGGCTCCGTGCCTACCGTCTCTCCAGCAACACTGCCAGGGACTTTGGTTTAAATTGTGCAATTAGTGATCTGGCATGCCTAGCCTGGATACGGCAGGACTCAAATCCCCGTCTAGTGCCTGTGTGACACACTCTCCACCACCAAGGCGCCCGGATGTGCAGCGAGCTCCAGCTTGTCAACAAGTTCATCAATGAAGCCACTCGCCATGCCTTCTCACAAAGCCACACTTTTCCTCCCCCTGAAGCCTGCTCTCTCTCTGTGTGTGTGTGTGTGTGTGTGTGTGTGTGTGTGTGTGTGTGTGTGTGTGTGTGTGTGTGTTGATATGTGGACATGAGTGGGTGCTGGCATCCACGACCCGGAGACGTGACGGATTGTGTGTCTGTTTTCTTTGCGTGCTAAGTACATATGTGCCTGTGCGCTTATGTGTGTTTTGGAGATGGATGAATGTGTTTGTTTTGGCTGTGTGTATGAGAGACTATAAATGTGTTTGTGTGCGTTTGTCTGTGTGTGTTTGTACTGTATATGTCTACATGTGTATATGTATAAATGTGTATGTCTGTGTTTGTTTTTGTGTATGTTGCATAAGTTATGATCTCTGTTTCATGGGGAGTGTGTCATCTTATCCAGCCTGACGGGGATGTGCATTACAGGAAGGGGATTGCTAGTGGGATTTCGGCCGCTCCCCAATAGCCCCTGGGTCTTCTCCTCGTTAGATGGATCCTCTTGGTAGAACCACCCCCCCCCACACACACACACACATACACACACACACACACACACACACTCCCACCACCACGACCACCAGTCCCCCATTCCACCTTAGCCCTCCTCTCTCCCGCTGCCTCTCCTAATGATGATTATCCGTGTGAGTCTAAGACCTGAGCCAAGCCCCTCAGTCAGTGTCTGAGCATCCTTCCTCCCTCTTCACATCGAGTTTTGCTATGGGTTTTTTTTTTTTTTTTTTTTAACGGAAGAGCTGTGATTATTTTCTGTTTGTTTTATTCTCCAGGCTGCCCTCTTTCATTCAAAAACAAACCCAGTGATCACGCCAGAGCTCAGTCAGCTCATACCGATGATATTCAATTGGAAATTCGATTTAAAATCTGCTTCACTGGCCTGTAGTCTGCTGTTTTATCTACCGTTGAGTGTATTTTACAGTATTTCCCTCTATCTCCAATTTCATGTTCCTTCTTTTTTTTTTCCCTATCATGCTCTCTTCCTTTCTCTTTCTCTCTGCATGTTGTATACACACTGAAGCACTAACCATGCAAAGCTGTTCTCAGATCCCTGATTAGCGGCGGCTCCAGTGCCCACACCGCTCTCCAACAACACTGCCAGGGACTTTGGTTTAAATTGTGCAATTAGTGATCTGGCATGCCTAGCCTGGATACGGCAGGACTCAAATCCCCGTCTAGTGCCTGTGTGACACACTCTCCACCACCAAGGCCGCCGGATGTGCAGCGGAGCTCCAGCTTGTCAGACAAGTTCATCAATGAAGCCACTCGCCATGCCTTCTCACAAAGCCACACTTTTCCTCCCCCTGAAGCCTGCTCTCTCTCTGTGTGTGTGTGTGTGTGTGTGTGTGTGTGTGTGTGTGTGTGTGTGTGTGTGTGTGTGTTTTGAGAGAGTTGTTAGCACAATGGCGTGTAATGTATGCGAAGGACTGTTTTCAAAATCGGTCATTTAAGCATTTTATTTGCAGACGATTTTTTTAAAGGGTCAACCATATTTTGTTGAACAATTATCTTTCCTGTAGTGTATAATTTTAAATTTAAGCACAGTTATATAACCCTATCATAACTATGTTACATAAATGACCTAACCTTAGATAGCATTCTAAAAGGAGTCTTAGATAATAGTCTTAATTTTTTTCATTTTTTCTATCTCTTTGATGTCCTTGCCTGGATGAGACTTTTTTAAGTTCAAGAAGAATTTGGGAGTGCTTGTTGTCACACCAAAATGTTAACATATTTTTTTTTATGTCGACCATTTCTTTTTAATCGCCGCTTGTTGAAGAGGAATATCTGAGGCCTGTCTTAATTTCACCACTGCTTTGCTTCATGTCAGAAGTTGAACATCTGAATCTCTGGGTCTGGCCGGCTGGGACTCAACGTGCCTTCCCCACAGATGAAGAATTTGCGAACTTGCAGAAAAAAAGCTAAAACAAATTTGCAGGGTGAAAAAAAAAGTTCCTGATATGAAGACAAAATTCATGTAATAAGCAGTCAAATCGCTCTGGTGTTCTTGGTACAGCTGTGCAGTTTGGCACCCTGTTGAAAGAGGCTATTTTAAGGGCTGCAGGTGCTGAGATGGGATGGTACCTTTTGAAAGAATAATTGATGGCCACTGGGTGACTAGTCAGTCGGGGTGATAATTCCATGGTGCTGACTGCTATACTCCTTCAGCCACTATTTTCATGCTTTACATCAAGTGAAGATTTTCCGTGAATACGCCACAATACTTTCGGATAATGGTTGAATGGATTTCTCCACAAGCAGACTTTTGATTAGATTATTGGAGGATGTGATCATTCAAAACAGGCTAGACTGTATTTTTTCTACACTTAAAAGGAAAAGAGAGACCATGAATAAAAGCATCTTTTAGTTAATTGATTGATTAATTGATTCATTCATCAATGAAATTTAGGAGATATTAACTCAATTTGTCTGCCAACAGAGAGATAATTACTCTTGAGAAGAACTCTCAAAGAAAGACAACATTCTATTAAGACAGAGATGTTACATACACAGAAAATAATCATTTAATCTTAAACCAAGTTATTACATCATCATAAGATGTAACATACTGGACACCAGAACATTTGCATGGGGGTGTATATCTTTCATCAAAAAAGCTTTTCCTTTTTACAACATTTTGTATTACATTATCTGTGGCTATGTGATATGGAGCACCAGCATCTCTCTCTGTCTATCTCTGTCTGTCTCTCTCTCCTTCTTGCTCTCTCTATCTCTCTTTCTGTGTGTGTGTGTGTGTGTGTGTGTGTGTTGTTGTTGAAGACCTCTGGACCTCAGCCCACTCCCCTGGCAAATGCAGCAATTACAGGCTCTGTCTTTCAGTAGGCAGGGCTGTGTCTGTCAGACTCGCCATTGGTGATCAATTCTGACCACTGTTCTTACAATATCAGGCAGGGTGTGTACATATCACACACCACGCACGCACACACACACACACACACACACACACACACACACACACAAGCTATCATGCTTCACGCTCTTAGATTCAGTTGTCTGTTTTGTGGTTAAGTGCTTCCTTTGTCCTGCTAACTGAGGCATCACTACAGTGAACAGTTTTATTACATTTAGCTCACACCATATCCTTTTTATTCCTTCCCCCTCTGTCTTTTAATCTTCTTCCATCTCTGTAAGGCACTCCTCCATTATGCATGAGACAATCAGACATAGCTCCTCTTCATTCTCTTCCAGACAAGTTCAATCCCCAAAATAAACATAGAAATAAATATCTGAAACAATTAAAACAGCCATAAGTGAGCACAGGAGCAATGACGCAGCACAAGTGCCTAAACACATTCAGGCTACATTTTTAATGTTGTCTAGGCAGACTCCTCATTTGCAGAAAACAATGCACAATATGCACAATGACCTCACAATAAATTACACTGATGCCTTGATGAGTCAGGACTTTGCAGACTCGTTAAGCATGAGGCGTATCAGCAAATATGTACGTATCGGTAATTATTTCTGAATTTTTTTCAAGCAGCATGTTGCCGCATTCCCCCTTTCCCCTCCTCTGGTTGGAAGATTGTGTTGAGATGCTCCTCTAACCCTTTAAGGAAGGGAGAAACTCAATTTCACCTCTCTGGCAGCAGCGACCCTTGCAGTCACCCCCAGGCTCTCGACGTTAGCAGCGCGAATACGTTTTTTATTTCCGTCTGTTTGTTTCTGTGGCTCTCTCTCTGATAGTTTGACAAATGTAAATATTTTGATCTGGCATTTTGAGGAATTGAGCGAATGAAAAATACAAAAAGAAAGCAAAAGGGAAGGGGGAGGGGTGTAACATGCAGGAAGACATGAGGAGTGGAAGAGAGAGTAAAAGAAGGAAAGACAGAAACAAATGGGGCAATAGACCCTTTGATCAATAAAAACAACAACAATGCTTGAACGTTCTATTTGGGCCCCAATCTACTTCCTCTACATTAAAGGTGCGATTTGTAGGATTGTTACCGAACGTTCTGCTGGCCAAAATCAAAACACTGGTGAACGTTCTCAAGACTACCAGACGCGAGCCTCTTCTGGGTTGCCAGATGTAATGAAGACTTAGCTAACGTTAGTTGACCTGCAGCTGCTTTAACGTTTCTCCGACCATGACCCAGCTACGGAAACAGTGAAAACAAAAAATACCTCTCTAACCAACGTAACATATTTAGCTGAAGTTAGCGATGCAGATGAAGTTTAGCCTAGGCTACCTGTTGTGGAGAAATATGGCCAGCTCTGCGTCAGACTTGATATTCTTAGTTTGGCCGAAGAGCGTCACCATCTCAGGAAGCTCCTCCGATGTCCACTTAATTTGTTTCTTGTTTTAATTTTGGAAATTTGCCTGCTTCTCGTGTATGTGTGTCTTCATGACTACAACTGACAGATGTTGACAGTTGGCCTTTGCTAATTTGGCAACCCAAATAGGAGGACGCGCTAGCCCATTATTAATACGCTATTCTAGAATTAATAGTTCAAAACATAAACGAAAATTCTAAGAGATTCCGCCCCGTAACTCATTTTTTTTCATGGGTTTTACGGGGTTTTACGGGTTAGAGTAATGTTGCTAAATAAGCCATTACTTCAATTCATTGTGTTTCCTTACTCTCTGACAACATATGGTGATCATATTTGGAATGGTTACAGTTTATTTTCCATTATTTCCTACATACTGGACCTTTAAGATAACATATGGAATGTTAAAAAGGAAGTCTTGTGGGGCCAACTATGATGCTGATAATGGAACTCTCTTGAAAGGGTCCATAGAGGGCAAGAAGACAGACACAGAATGAGAAAGTGGGAACTGGGGAGTCAAGTGGTTTGGGTGGAAGAGTGGGCTAATGAACTTCTAAACAAAAGGACATACTTCAGTGTACTCTGGATAGGACAGCAAAGAGGTAGGGTGGTGGAGGAGGACACACAAGTACAAAAGAGGGGTAAAGTGAGCTTCTGTGGCGAAAGAGGAAGAGGGTTTTGTTCTGATTCTGAGGATGAGGAAGATAGTGTTCTGATTCTGATTTTGAAGAGGAGGAAGTTAGTGTTCTCACTCTGGTTTTGAAGAGGAGGATGATAGTATTCTGATTGTGATTTTGAGGAGGAGGGTAGTGTTCTGATTCTGATTCTGAAGAGGAGAAGGGTAGTGTTCTGATTTTGAAGAGGAGGAGGATAGTGTTCTGATTCTGATTTGGAGGAGGAGGAGGGTAGTGTATTTTGGCAGTGGCCTGAGTGTCACCATCAGTCGTCACTCAGTCCAGCCCCGCGTGGGGAAACAGCTCCCAACCTGACCTCAGTGCAGTTGTTTAATCACCAGGGCATTTTAATGGCTTGTCAGGGTGGTGAAATATTGTTGGGGGCTACCTGGTGCAAACATTACTATAAATCCCTCTCTCACAAGCCTACGCAGATCCTAATGGTGATAAATCATCACTTTGGGGAGAGAAAAATGACAGCTATTAAAATAATGAATGGGATGATTAATTTTTCACATTAAAGATTAAAAGCTACGAGAAGTGCCACGAGAAGTATCATCAGATACAGGGCGCTGAGCTAAAGCATGTGAAAGTGGGAGAGCTTATTTGCAGCACTTTATGGCACCCTTTGCTTTTTTTATCTGTCACAGTTGTGTCAGCTTGTAGCCTTCTCTTATTGTGAGTGTGTGTGTGTGTGTGTGTGTGTGTGTGTGTGTGTGTGTGTGTGTGTGTGTGTGTGTTGTGTTGTGTGATGGTGCCTACGTTTGAAGCTGTGTGTACACATTTGTGTGTACATTTGTGAGGGTGTGTTCCTGTATTTTGTGCTGTCTGCTCTTGTGTCAGTGGAGGCATGTTTGCGGCGAGTTCTCACCGCTCCCCCTCCGTAATTTGCGGCCTTGTTAGGGAAGGAAGTGAGGTAAAGCCTTGGAAGAACATGGCTGCAGGCAGTACAGAGCCCCTCCAGCTCACCCACTGGGGCGTCTGACTGCGCTCAAAACCCCTTTAACAGCCTCCAAAAATCTCTTCACCAAACTGCACTGGCACCCAGCTCACATCACAGGCATACATAATCAACTCGCCGGCTTTGAGCTTCATCTGAGGCCCGTCCTTGTTTTGGAGGCCCTTAAATTATTATTATTTTTGTCTGTTGTTGTTTGATACCCATGTTGCTTTGCTCCGTATCATGTCATACTGTATGCAGTGTGTTGGAGGGATTTTTTTTCTCATTTTCTTGTTTTTTTGCAGTCTATCATAAACACAAGAACACAAATGCCAACATATGTACTGGCATATGCATGAACACACTAGCAGAGCACTCTTACATAAATCCGGCCGGTGGAGAGAAACAAAAGACACGCTGTCTTTCTTTCTCTCTGTCTCTCTCTGCCTCTCAGATGGTCCTCGGGAGAGAGGGCTTTACAGCGTATAGATCCCCCCTAATGCCGCTTCAGTCTTCCCAGGGACCTGCCACGTTGTTCAAACATACATCACCCAAATTGCCGTGCAAAAGATTAGAGGGGGGCGCATAATTAGAGCATTAATAACCATACATGTTAGAGAACATAAGTAATTGAGTTTTTGCCATGATGAATGGTTGCATAAACAAATGCAGTGAGTTGGGAGTGAAAAGACTCAATTAAATATTCTTAGCATGACTCTTTGTAGCTATATAAGCATCAGGATCAGTTTTTTTTTTTTTTTTTTAAACGCCACTGTTGCCCAATTATTTCTTTGTTCCTGGGCAATGATAGCGTAGCTTGTCCATCTGTAGCCTTCAAAGAGAAATTCAAATCATCTTGCTGGAGCGACGGCGCCATTTGTTGGCTCTGGGAAAAATGCCTGTGCTGCAAGGCTGTTTGATCTGCCGTTCACAGAATAGGAAAAGGAGTCAGGTATTTGTGTAGCAAATAAAAAATATATTTACAAATCAGCTGTGGACGTGCAATTCGGCTCTCCACCAGCGCTTTCCACCGACTTTGTCCATGGCAGAGACAAAGAGAGAGAGACTTGGAGCGAGTAAAATGGAAAGGGAACACAGTTTCACTTGCAGCTCTACACCCCCCCCCCCACACACACACACACTTCCAGCTTTGCTCCGACTAATGATCCAGCAAGACTGACGGGAAAGGGGAGAGACGGGGAAGTGGGGGTTTAACGCGACAACAGCGGCACCATTTAGGCCTCCATGATTTTTCATGATGTCTCCTGCCCCCCCAGCCGAAGCTATTTTGACATTTTATTCTGTGAATTTAGAGCTGCAGCTTTTGGTAGAGACTAATGAAGCCTCGCCTGTTTAAACAGGGAGTTGCTGTGGTAACCTTTACTGTGCGACTTCAGCCATCTCTCATTTCCTGCGCTGTTTACTATTTGATCTGTTAGGAGTGAGCTACTGTATTAAAAATGAATGATTGACGGTAAAGCAGTGTTATTGGCTGTTGTTGTAAGACTGGTTTATTTCTTTTTTCCCCTCTGTTTTTTATTTCTGTTCGAAAGAAGAAAAAACAGCTTTGATAGGGTAAGAATTCAGCCGCCACTGGCACGCATTGTAAATGTTTTACTATTCTTACTGAGAGCATTAGAGCTTTGCCATTCATCTCAATCTGGGTCTGTTGTTGCCATTTCCTCTCAGTGTATCTCCATTTTGAGAAGAGAAAATAAGGAGGGAAAAGTGCTTTTGGAACGAACGTGGCCAAGTGCCAAATGTTTGGCCCTTGGATATACGTCGGTGGTGTTCTTTCTCTCTCTTTTTTTTTTTTTTGCAGGCAGCCAAGTTTGTTTTTGCGCAAATTTGTGTCCCCTCCCTGTTTTATTCATCCCGCCTGTTTTATAGTGTTCAAACAATTAGTCAATTCCCAATCAACAAGAGACAAAGAAATTGCTTTTAATTACTTTTGATAAATGACAAATTGCGCTGGCAGGAGTCCCTGCGAGGAGAGCGAGGGAGCTGAATATGAGAGAAAGATGGAAAAGAGAGAGAGGGAGGCAGGGATGGGGCCTTGCAAGAAGGAGGGAGAGAGAGAAGGAGATAAATGAGAGATGGAGAGAGGGGGGAGAGGGATGGAGAGCAAGAGAGAGAGGGAGAGAGAGATGGAGGGAGGGAGAGAGAGGAGTGGGATTTCAGTGGGGAGGAAATCAATGCTCTCGCGCAGGGGCTACACCGGCTGCGCTGCTGGGCCGCAGCCAACAGCCTGCTCATAATAAACACCCGTCAGCACAAAGCAACACATGTGGGTGCACGGGCACCAGACACACACGCACGCACACACATACACACACTCACACACACACACATACTCACATACTCACACACACATACACACACACACACACACACACACACACACACACACACACACACACATGCATATACCCACACATATGCACATACTAACATGGCTACAGTATGTGCACACTAGCATACACAATCATACTTCCAAACACACGTACAGTATGTTCACTCCTAAAACTCATACTTGCACACACACGCACACATGTGTATATATCAAAAACCTTAATACCAGGGATTAACACCCATACAATAATAATAATAATAATAATAATAACAATAATAATAACAATAAGAAGAAGAAGAACTTATTTTTACATAGTGCCTGTCAACACTTTCATGCTGTCCACAGACTGTTACACTTAATCATACACCACAAACACACAACCCTCTGCTCCCAGGTGTATGTCAGTGGCTCAGTGTATGTCTATGGCCAGGTTAGCAGCGTTATCAGTAGTAGCTGCATTTGTGTGATTCAAGTGCCAGTGGTGTTTTTTGCTCATGTGTAATGCCTGTGTGTGTGTGTGTGTGTGTGTGTGTGTGTGTGTGTGTGTGTGTTCTGTTTCCCCCACAGAGCTCAGCAGCAGCAGCAGTCTCAGTGGCAGCAGTGATTCCCTCAACTCCAGCGCAGCCAGCTGTACATGGAGATCCCCCGCTGGGCAGGTCAGTCCCAGAAACCTCCTCATCTTATTGCATCCTCAACACTACTCTCACTCCCGGACGCACTGCACATATTTACCTTTATGTTTATGGTTAGCAGACGCTTACATCCAAAACATACATAGTCATAGAATATGCAAACACTACACACACAGACACAGACACACACATACACACACATACACACACACACACACGCGTGCACATGTGCCTACTACGCACATGCACATGCATGCACACACACACACACACACACACACACACACACACACACACACACACACACACACACACACACACACACACACACACACACACACACACACACGCATACACGCCGCACACACATACACACACTCACACACACACACACACATACTCACATACTCACATACACGCACACACACATACACACACACACACACACACACACACACACACACACACACATGCATATACCACACATATGCACATACTAACATGGCTACAGTATGTGCACACTAGCATCTACAATCATACTTCAAACACTGCATTACAGTATGTTCCTCATAAAACTCATACTTGCACACACACATGTGTATATATCAAAAACCTTAATACCAGGGATTAACACCCATACATATAATAATAATAATAATAACAATAATAATAACAATAAGAAGAAGAAGCACTTATTTTTACATAGTGCCTGTCAACACTTTCATGCTGTCCACAGACTGTTTTTAATCATACACCACAAAACACACAACCCTCTGCTCCCAGGTGTATGTCAGTGGCTCAGTGTATGTCTATGGCCAGGTTAGCAGCGTTATCAGTAGTAGCTGCATTTGTGTGATTCAAGTGCCAGTGGTGTTTTTTGCTCATGTGTAATGCCTGTGTGTGTGTGTGTGTGTAATGCCTGTGTGTGTGTGTGTTCTGTTTCCCCCACAGGGCTCAGCAGCAGCAGCAGTCTCAGTGGCAGCAGTGATTCCCTCAACTCCAGCGCAGCCAGCTGTACATGGAGATCCCCCGCTGGGCAGGTCAGTCCCAGAAACCTCCTCATCTTATTGCATCCTCAACACTACTCTCACTCCCGGACGCACTGCACATATTTACCTTTATGTTTATGGTTAGCAGACGCTTACATCCAAAACAAACATAGTCATAGAATATGCAAACACTACACACACAGACACAGACACACACATACACACACATACACACACACACACATGTGCACACGTGCACGCACACACGCACATGCACACACACACACACACACACACACACACACACACACACACACACACACACACACACACACACACACATTTTAGTAACATATGTTGGATAACATATGTTTGCAGAAACACAAAGAGACACTTTGAGTGTCTGCACATAAACACACACTCTCTGATTTTCACACAATCGTCAAACACTGTCTTCTTCTGTGTCTCTTGCTTATTAAGTCATGTCTGACTAGGGCTTTTTTAAGACAAAACTCCCCGCAAGTTTACTAAGGCTTTCATTTCACGGTAAAAGTGAAAGAGCAAACATCCTTGGTAGAGCTGAGACCAAGGTAGGGTCTATGTTTTTTCCCCTCATTCTCTCCTCTCTCCTCTATCTCTCTCAAGACTCATACACAGCAGGTGGCTCTCTCTCTCTCTCTCTCTCTCTCTCTCTCTCTCTCTCTCTCTCTCTCTCTCTCAGTCCTCTTCTTTCCCCCTTGTCTCTCGCTTCCTCCTCCGTATACTCTCCGTATACTCCTTCTGCTGCTGTCACTGCCCGGCCTCTCCACCCTATAACCCCGCACGCCTGACCCAGGAGAGCCACTGGGCCCTCGCTGTCCCCCTCACACTGTGCCCTGAAAAGCCCCGCTGGCCTATTCCAGCGCACGCCTCGCCTTGTTCACTGGCCACGCTTCTGCCATTGTTTACAGCCATGGGAGCACTGCGCTATGCTAATGGTGGCCTGTGTTCTATCCCCACATAACTTTAGTGCAGGAGAGATGCTGACTTTTATTCTCTCACAGCTATCCCTGTCCCCCACCCCCACCTGCATGCCGGCGGTGCCAGCAGTGTGCCCCCCCTTCACCAGCGCATCCTGCAGAGCGCTGTGCTAAAAACACAAACATTCCTTTGGTCCACCGTCTCCCCCCACGGTGTGACTGTTTAGCGACAATTATCTTCATTTATTCCGATTCCCCCACAGATGATTGCATTATTTTATCTCTGCGCTCCTTTTCATGCTCTCACATCACCAGCTTCTTGTCGAGGCTGCCTTTTAATAAGCTCCCCCACGTTCACATGTTTTTTTTTTTAAATATATTTTCAAACCCGGCGAAATCCATTAAGCGTAAACGCTGCTCGCAGGTCAATCTTTGATCCCCCCTTTCTCTTTCATTGCTGTCTCTCGTTTCATTTGCACCCTTTCATCCGGTTGCCTATGAATAATCTGCATTGTGCTGCTCATGAACACAAAGGTAGGTCTGTCTGTAGCTCTTTAATGGTGCTTCCCTGTCAACCCTGTTAGTCCTCCTGTCTTTAGGTGGGTGGTATCTGCTCCCTGGCGATTGTGCTCTCAAAAACACAAACACACAAACACACACACAGAGACACACACACACACACACACACACACACACACACACACACACACACACACACACACACACACACACACACACACACACACACACACACACACACACACACACACACACACACAAACACACACACACCCACCCTCCCAGCCCTTCAGCGTGATAATGTCTCCTTGGTGTGTTTGTTTGCTCCCCTGGCTTATTAGGCTTGCCCTCGCCTGAGAAACACAGGGAGTGGAAAAACCCTTGGCGTTTGGTGTGTATTTCTCCCTCTCTCCCTCTCTCTTTCCCCCTCTTTCTCTCTCTATCCCTCTCTCTCTCTCTCTCCTCTCTCTCTCTCTCTCTCTCTCTCTCTCTCCATCACTACAGGTGAGGGTATTGATCTTTGGCTTTTGCTGGAGGGGGGAGTCTGTTCTCTTAAAAGGCCCACTGATGTAGCCAGGGCTTATTAAACAATAGGCCACGGAACAAGGCCACAGTCGCTTTGAATCATGTACGAGGGGAGCGTGTGCCGTCTCAAAAGCTCTTTCGCCTCGCCGTATCAAATATGAAACGCTCGGCTAACAAGGTGTGTAATCTATTTTAATCAGATCATTCTTGGCGAAACACAGAGGACGGCTGAACCCGAACAAGCAGGGGAAAGCGGGGATTCGGCAGCGCGTTGTATTTCCAAATTGAATGTGACGGCTACAGGCCGGCCGCCATTTTACATTCATGCTTTTATAATAAGGCTGGCCAAAACGGTCAGCTATGGTTAATTTTATTGGGAGCAAGAGGTTTAAATGTGTGTGCTCACGTGTGCGTGTGTGTGTGTGTTAGAGAGAGAAAAGAGAGAGAGAGAGAGAGGGTGTGGGTGTAAGACTGCATATATGTGAGAGAGCATTCTGTGTGTGTATGGGGGGTGGCGTTTGGATGTGTGTGTGAAAGAAGAGGTAATCCCCACACTGGCTACACTTTTTCTTTCATGCATTTAGAATGGCGCTGAACTCTGGCAGCACACTGCCTATAGGGATTAATGTGCTAGTCGGCAGAGGCTTGTTGTCGGGGTTCTCTGTGGATTAAAGCGGCTGCGTTCAATTCCAGACCCCAGTTTACGTAACCCTTGCGGAGAACTCCTCCGCCCAGCTCTCTGGTTTTGTGTTGTGTAGTCTGCTACCATAGTTCCAGGCAACATCTCTCTGCCAATTACGATCCTTTTTTCCCTCCCTCTGTCTTTCTCTCTGTCTCAGGCTCACCGTTAATTCTGATATTTTTTATCACCTTACTCCTTCTGAGTTGTTTCTGACATCCTGACACCAGTGATGGGTTATGAATATATGAATACATCCAGCGCACTGCGCACTCCTTCTCATTGCTCTCCAAACAGGAAAGGTAATGGACAGAGAGCCCCCTCCGTCTGCCCATTCCATTGTGTGAGAAATAGCACCGGTGGAGCTATACAGCCGCACAGAAATCAAATACTGAGGCGGCGATACTGGCAAACAATACAACTGTACTGTTTGTGTGTACTACAAAAAAGTTGCCTTTTTACTACCGCTGTTTGAAAGAACATGGCCTCAGTGGCTACAAAGGCTGCTGATGCTGCCACTGCTGATGCTGCCACTGCTATGACAACCATAATGAATGGGACTTTGACTGATGATATTATGAACGCAGGAAAAACGATACAACTAAGTCTAGTCGTTCAGCCTTGTTGAATTTCTGAAAATACCTGCAGTCAGAAAAAAGGAAAAGTGTGCAGCGTCCTCTGAAAAGGTGTATAACATAAAAGCACATCCAGTTTACGCTACAGTTGTCCAGCTCTTAGGTAATATACAGAATTTCACATTTATACAGACAGGCTCCCTCACCGCTTATCTCTTACATTTTTTTTTTTTTTTTTTTCATTTGACTCTCTTTCACTCTCTCTCTTTCTCTGTTACGTTCTCGTTTTCTCTCTCATTTTCTCTTTTTCATTGCTCTCTCTCTCTCTGTCTCTCTGTGGCGGGTGGGTATCTGCGTCTTTAACAGCCTGGTGCTGCTGGGATTGTGCTGACGGCAGGCCTTTCCTTCAGAGCATGCCCATTAGAGGGAGCCATAAATCCTGGGCTCTCCGGGGCTGGCTGTGTCAGCAGTCCACTGAATGAATTGATTTTAAACGCCCTGAGAAAAAAAGGAAAAAAGATAGAGAGAGAAGGAGCAAGAGAGAAAGAAAGAGAAAGAGAGAGAGAGAGAGTAGAAGAGACACTCTTTAATTCAGCCCCCACACACACACACCACACCTCTTCCCCTTCTCCCTCTCTCTTTCTCTATCTGCTTCTCAATTCCAAAGTGCCATCACTGAAAGGAGAGGATCATCCACTGAAACACTGATCATGCCTAGAACATCCACCTCCAATCTCCCCTACTGCCATCCCATGGTCTAGAAAGAGAGAAAAGAAAAAATCAGAGAAAAAATCAGAGGGGAAGCACTGTACTCAATAATAGGCATCTTCAATTCCAAAACAACAGCATTTTCTCTGCCTCCTCTCCTTGAAGTCCCCCTTTAATATTTCCCCGTGAGAAATGAGACATATCATAAAAATGGGCTCCCGTGTATTTGAAATTCAAATGGCTTGCGCGTGGAAATTGATGTATGTGTTAATTCATTTACGAGCAGCATCCACGTGTGCATACATTTGTATGTTATCATCAGCACAGAGGCGGCTTAGTGCTCTGGCACCCTGCTCCTCTCACTGGCCTCTCCTCACCATGCACCCCAGCTAGTTAGTATTCAAAGATACAGTACGTACACTCACACACACACACACACACACACACACACACACACACACACTTACCCACATACACATACACACACCGACACACATACACATATGCACAAGGCTGTAGCACATTTATTCACTGACAAGCATTCACTGACATTTTATCATTATATTACATACCAGATGGCCATACACTCAAGACCGCCATAGTAGCTCATACAGTCATGCATATAGACCTTTGCACAGTCAAAACATGAACACAATCAACACATGTGGCAACATAACTCACACACGTACATTCATGCTAGCATATGCCATGAACAAGTGACTACAATTGGATGGACACACATGCACACACACAGAGGGATGTTCTCCCCTGCTGTGCCCTCTGGCTATGTAGTGGCATGTTTGGTCCACTTTGTGTGAGAGAGCGCCACCTGTAATCACCTGTGAGCCCCCCTCCACACGTTGTTTCCATGGGGTGAGGTGTAGAGACACTGATAGCAGAGTTTGAGGGCAAGGTATTCCCCCATGTGCCACCCATGAGCCATGTGGCCACTGTGGGCTCTGTGTGTGTGTATATCTGTATGTGTGTGTTTTGGGGGATTCCCAGCGGTTCACTGTCACCTGGGTGTGTGCTGTGTGTGTCTGCGAGGCATTGGGGGTGGGGTTGGCGTGGTGTGGGGTGTCACCGGATGCCCTCTTGTAAAAGCCCAGTGGAGCGACAGGTCCGGCGCTTCTTGCCTCATTACGCTGTTTAAAGAGCCGCCACGGGCGCCGCCCGATCACCTGCCTGCACTCTCTACCTGGCAGCTCCCTATCCATCACATACACACAACCACTCACCCGTCCACCTATCCACCTATCCATCTATCCACCCACCCATCTATTCATCCATCCATCCATCCCTCCATCCATCCATCCATTCACCTCCACCATTCACAGCACCATCACATGTTGCTGTAGTAATATCATAGAAGCACTCTCTTTGTATGTTAGTATATTCCATATGCTCAGCAAATTGAGGACTACAGTAAACATTCTTTTCAAATCCTTACACACAAATATATGCATGATCCATGATATGTGTTTTGCTCGCAACATGAGTAGCCTTAATCACGTGTTACTTTCTTCCCTCCACGCTTCTGCCTCTTCCTCTCATCTAAAAAACGTGCTGTTTTTCGTGCCTAATTAGCCGAGGGCCTAAGCCAGAGGAGCACTTGGAACTTATTACTCCACCGATTACAAGGATATTTCACTTTGAAAAATCACAAGGCGCACAAGAGCAAGGCCTTGATTACCAGGGCTGGGGCATGCAGCCTTTACATCTTCCCCCCTCTCCCTCTCTAGTTTCAATTACAGCTGACTGGAGGCCAAAGCAAAGCACGTGGCTGCCAGGGTCCTCAAATAAAACTAAAATATTGCTGGGCTGAAGTATCAGACATAGGGGGCGAGAATGATAGAGGCCTGCAGCCATGCAATACAGACACACACACTAACACACAGGCACATGTATGCCACACATGCGCGCGCACACACACACACACACACACACACACACACACACACACACACACACACACACACATATATAGACACACACACATGCATAGGCGCACACACATACACACACACACTCTTAGAACATAATTAGAACTTTTGCTAGTGTTTCTTGACAGGTTTTCTGCATGGATGTGAGCAGGCGGGGAGCAAAGACATCAGTCGTTTTCTTGACACATGATATGTAGCAATATTTAATAATAAAAAAATATATTTCATTAAGTTCTCCCCTGGAGGATAGCTCGAGACCTATCTCTGTTGGAAATGAGGAAGAAGCATAGCCGTTATTTTTACAGCTTAAGCATGAAGGCTTCCCTAAATCTTATGACTAGAGGAGAAGGGAGCGGGATGATTGAAACCTGCAGTCAGAGATTAGCATGCTGAGTTATTCCCTCTGTGTCGGGCTTTTTGCTTTAGGAGAAAGTAGCACTGCAAATGTGTGCCCTTTTAGAATTGCGTACACAGTATTCACATATACTCATGCACACTTATAGATGAAGGTCAAGCTCCATTGTCTGTTTTAACTTTGTTGTCTTTGTATTATTATAAGTAGTAATATAAGCAGTTTTGTATTAATAGTATTATTATTATTATTACTATTATTATTATTATTAGTAGTAGTAGTAGTAGTAGTAGTAGTAGTAGTAGTAGTAGTAGTAGTAGTAATAGTAGCAGCAGTAGTGTAAATTTCTTATGATATACAATTTGATTGCATTGTGAACATTTACACTACGACAGAATGACAGCAGAGTGATTCTGACCTACAGCATTTCCACATTTCAGATATCCAGATTTAACATTTTATTTCAGTATTTGTATTCCTAGTTCAAATATTTTCTTTACTTTTCAAACAGCTCTCACACCAAGAACGTTATTCCGTTTCAGAGTGTATTTAGACTTTGTGTTTGACTTCTTTGGTTTGTGAGAGAGCTTTGTCATGTCATTGACAATGAACAAGGGAAAAATAACAACATAACCTTGGAGGACACAGTAGGCTACCATCAGCATCTGTTCTCAAGAGTCTCTCACTGTTGCTCTCCTCCTCATTGAACTCTTTGCAACCTTGAAAAGCAAATGGAAACCTTTGTCATATGCACTGAATTGATAAGTGCTCTTCTCAAGTGGATGTAGTTTGTAGGCTGTAGGTTTCTTCTACCAGTAGTACGCAGATTTAATTACAAAGCTTGTGCTTATTTATCAGTGGTTACACAGTGAACTCCTGAAGGCATAAACAGGACAGGGTTTATTAGAAGACACTCATTGGAAGCAAAAAAAGAAAGAAAGAAAGAAAGAAAGAAAGAAAAACAAAAAGAGTGCACACAAATTAGGGCCTCACGTCTCAGAGAAACCTGGGTTGTGACAGTGGGCAGAGCATTGGCAGTGCACTTTGACGCTGACGCAGTGAGAGGCTCACTCACTCGGTGAGGCAAAAGTGCTGAGGTCCAGAGTAAGCTGTTATCTCTGTCATGTAATCACCAGCTTGGCTGGATGTACCAGTTCCTGAATCTCTTTTTTTCCTCCCCTTGCTCTCCCATCTAACTGTCATCATTGTTGCATGTCAGTCCCCTTGAAACAACCCCTGTGGCCTCATCATGAACCACGCCTCTATTCCTGACAGGATCCGATGAAATACTGTTTTTTTTACTTCCCCTGCACAACTGTAAAGTTTAAAGGCCTTCCTGGTGATCACGTCAGGCCTTGTGGATTCACATGATTGATTGCTGTCGCAAACAATAGCGGTCCTGTACCCTTTCTCAAATTTTATTTTCTTCAGATGTGTGCAAAGGGAGCTTGAAGGGGAAACAAACTCAGTGGCATTGTTTTTCTGGTAGATAGACAGTTAGACACTACTCTTTCAGTCTATCTATCTATCTATCTATCTATCTATCTATCTTTTTATCTATCTATCTATCTATCTATCTATCTATCTATCTACTATAAATGCAGCACGTGTGTTTGAGAGTCTAGGCTTAATTTATTCCTTTTCATTACACCTTTAAAAATCTAATTTATTTCCGTCATTTATACCTTTCATGCGTCAACCTTTGGAGCACCTCTCATCTAAGCTTTTGAGATGATAGCTGATTGAATGAAAAATGCTCTTGGTTAATATGGTACCGTGGTGCAAGTCCTCCATCATAACATGAGAAAGGAAGACTCTTATCTCTCCATTTTGCCATTAAACCCCTGTATGTCAGGTCATCAGAATAGTGCCCTTAATATGGAAATAACTCCATATTATTTAATGGCCTATGTGTTTTAAGGTAGACCACTCTACGGCACAGTTCTTATACGCTGTGGATGGCAGACTGAAACCCATCAATTTTAGTGTCAAACTATTAAGAACGGGCAAGAAGTGATGTCCTGAAACAGTAAGTGTATTAACCATCTCTCAATATTGTGAGCCAGTGCATTAGAACTGATGAATCGTATATATTATATTAAAATGCTACAATCGTGAAGGGTCTTTCCACAAATGTACAGTGCTCTGGTGGCTGCCTCTCCCACAGGGATGTTGATTCCCCACGCTTCCAGGGGCCCTACACCCACCCACCCAGCCAACACCTTCTGAGTGATACACGGAATGCAAAACAGAAGGGTTGCCATGTCACTGGAACACCTCAGCGGCTGGCACAAGGACAATTACTCTTCCAGCATGGGCGCGACTCAAAATTTTTGAACCTTTTCTTTCTCCAATCACACTTGATGGATTGAGTAGGAGAGGGCGATCATCTGGTTCTTAGCATGCTCACTGAGCGTTGCTGGGCTCCTCTTGATTAATGATATCTGCCTGCGGTCGCCAAAAAGCGGAAATTAAGTATTTCTGTTTAAGTGTAACATTTGTCTCCTTTGCTTGCATTGAGGAAGGCATTTGTCAAATTCCTGCAGCCATGTTTTCCTTAGGGAGTCGGCTCCAGAATCATTCCCTGCCTTCATACTTACGATGTTCAGTTTTCTTTTATTAACCTCAGGAGGGTTGCTGTCCTCACAATGGCCTCTCACAAGTTTAAATACTGACCATTTTTTGAACCGTCTCATGGCCTTAAAAGAACTCATCACTCCCTGGCATTTTTTCCCTGAGAGTTGTTAAGTTTGGTATTGAAGTGCTCAGCACTGACGAGTGACCTTGACTCTCTGGCCAGAGATGATTAAAGATGGCATCTCTGGCTGTTTGGGGGCACAGGGGAAGAGCCTATCACCCGTGCTGGTTGAATTGGGTTTCCATTTGCACCGACACTGAGCCCGCAGTGCCGGAACCGACCCAAGCCTCTTAGCAGACTAATGGTTACAAGTCCTGGCCAACGTCCAGTGCAGTCCCTGCCACTGGCTCTCTCGTGGCAGGGATATCATTACCCCCAATGTGTTACATCAGACTCGCTTGGTCAGGCTTTGAAACAGTCAATACTACACAATTTAGAAAATCAGCCAAGTTTGCAGAAACAAAGAGGCAATATTGGAAATAAAGACGGATATATAATCTGACACCAGGCACCCCTCCATACCACACCCCAAACCCCTTTGATGCCAAGTGAGTTATTTGTTGTCCGGAAAGGAGGAGGCTACACTGCGGGGCTTTGAAGAGTTTGGGACAGGGGGTGGGGTAGGCCTGGTCAAATAGCTCAAATGAAGGTGCAAATCACCCGCTCCGACTTCTAACCCTGCCCGTTTCATAGACGCACGCACCCCTCCACCTCCATCAATGGAAATCTAATTGCTTGAAAAGCGATCAATGGAAACTAAATTGGTTTTTGTGTGGAGGGGCCGCACATGCAAGAGGCGGTGTGCTGTTTTAATACGCGTGTTGGTTTTTGCATCTTAAATCATGGTAATTTTTGGAGTGGGCTTTGTTCTCCTGAGGGCAAGCCCAGGCAGAGAGAGAGAAGGCACTCCATCAAGCGCCTAATAAAAATCACAAGCTTAATTGCTTCTCCAAACACATAAATCCTGCAACTGCTCACACTAATCTTCACCCTTCTTTCCAATAGGAAGACATAGATGTCTTTTTGTTGTTGTTGTTGATGTTGTTTTTTGCTGTTGCTGTTTTGGGGACTTCTATAAAGAGTGGAAACTTGCCATGGTGGAGCTATGACTACCGATAACCCTCTGGAGATCTGATATGACTAATCCACCTAATCCCTAATATACTGCTAAACATGCCCCTGACCGACAGCAGTCGATATGGGCATGAAGTGGCGCTCCTCCATCTTATCAGGGATCTCTCTTGTCTTTCTACATACAGTACTAGAAGCTTGCTTTCTGTATGTCTCTCTATCTTACTGTTTCTTGTGCTGTAGCTATCACCTTCTCTGTATCTCTCTTTGACTCTGTGTGCTGTTTGATTTCACAGGAGTTCATAGGATTGTTTCCTGTTTGTTGTTAATTAATAGCTGTGACTGCTGAGCAGCACCTGATCAGTGTCAGGCACTCAAACTGATAAGCTGATTACTCCCAGTGCTGTAAACATTGAAACACTATCATGATCATGTACATGCTGTTTGTGATGAAGAACTGATAACGTGGGGTATACAGCATTTTCTACACTACAAGTGTGTGTGTGTGTGTGTGTGTGTGTGTGTGTGTTTGTGTGTGTGTGTGTGTGTGTGTGTGTGTGTGTGTGTGTGTGTGTGTGTGTGTGTGTGTGTGTGTGTGTGTGCGCGCGTGCGATGAAACTAACGCTGAGGCCCTCTTCGATCCTCACTGTCAGTGCTGTAAGAGGGCACAAACCCATGGCCTGTGATGTATTAAACTTTGCAGGCCGGCTCCATTACTGTATTTATATTGCTTCTGGTGTGAGTTTGGGGTCACAGGGGTTACTGTAACAGTGCTTGCTCCCTGTGGACTCCTCAAATGGCCCTGTCACTGGCGGTCGAAAACATAACTCATCTCCTCACTGCAGTAGCAGCCAGCCAGCCACAAATACAGCGGCTTCGGTGTACCTCAAGGCTTGACATTCTAGACCATCGCAGATACCACATTACACTTTTAAAAAACAACGCGATCACATGTCTATAATGGCGGCTCATGTTCACTAATGTGACATTGATTACGTTAAATCAAGACAAATGGTGAACTGGAGGAGAATGCAACAGTCTCGCGGCAGGGAAAACGAGACGAAAGGATCAGGCGGAGAAATTGTTTTCCTTCTCCTGGCTTTTTGGTGTATGTATACTGAGAGCCCTTTTATTAGCTTACCAGAGTTGTTTTCCACAAGCCTCAGAGGCTTGCCACTGGCACCAGGTCCGCTGAGGACACATGCATGCATATACACATAAATTATGCATGCGCGTGGCGATGTCGATATACTCTGTTTCAATAAGTGTGTTTTGAGAAAACGCCCGCCATACATGCTTTGGCTTGCGCTTAAGCAAACAATGAGAACATAAAACGGATCAGCCTCCGTAAGCACTTCTTGCCAGCCGCTTGTCTCTCCTGACACATCAACAGACCCGCACTGGAATGGGTGTCAGATGCCATAACATTTTTTTTTTCATTACATTTGGTGCCCGTTCAAGGTTTACTATTTTAAAAATTCATAAGGCCTGTAAATTTATAGAAAGAAGAATCTGGTGTGGTTTAGAATAAATTACACAAATCTTTTCTCTTTATTTGAGGCATTTACAGTATGGACCTCTGCAGATATGTTTTCTGAAGAAAAAAAAAAGTTTATGCCCAGGAGCAATGCTATTACCAAACGTACCGGTTCAATATGGACAGCATCTCAGCCTGTGATATCTGAGCCTCTGGAGACAAAGAGCGTTGTTTTGAGTTGCTGCAACTAGTGGGGTGTTATCTTCACAATCTAGCAAAACTAGCTATTATTGGCACAGCACTAGTATAATTGTCGATCCATCTTGCCATACGTTTTTTTTCTCTGTGCTTCTCCAAAGAGAAGGGTGCTGTAACCATATCTCCCAAACTATTGCATCTGTCTGTGAGCCCTGCAGCTGAGGCGCCCAAGCAATCTAGTGTGAGTATGCACCTTCTCCCTCATGATGCCCCATTCATCATTCTGACACAAGCTACTTTTTTGAAGTGGAGAAAAATGTTGCAGTCAGCTCTTCCCTTGGTCTACAAAAGTGTGAGAGTGTGGAACTGATTGCGAGCAGTGTGTGTGTGTGTGTGTGTGTGTGTGTGTGTGTGTGTGTGTGTGTGTGTGTGTGTGTGTGTGTGTGTGTGTGTGTGTGTGTGTGTGCGTGTTGTGTGTGTGTGTATGTGTGTACACATTCTGTGTGTTGCTGGGCATATGTGGGGATGCACATACATAATGTATGAGTGAGTGTGTGTGTGTGTGTGAGAGAGAGAGAGAGAGAGAGAGTGAGTTCCACTGAAGTATTATGAAGTTGCTGTAGACATTACAGTCTGACTATTACTGAAACTGTTGTGTTTCAGTAATTTGTTTTAGTTTAGGCACTAGCTTCCATCTAAACCAAAATGTTTCCTTGTTATTTTTACATCAAGTGGCAGTGGATTACCTTTTGCTGCCACCCTCTAATATTTATGCATGTGTGGAGTCTATAGATTCTGCACTATTCCAACAGTCATATTTGAATGTGTGAAAGCCTATAACATGAGGCTCTCACCTTTAACTCTCCAGGTACTTGTCCTGATGGAAGCACATCAATACTGTTGTTAAAGAAAAGCACAGCAATTGGATCAATATCTAATGATACATAGGTGTCATCTCATTGAAGAGGCTGTCTGTCTGTGCAGTGGGTGATTATCAGCCTGCTGGCTGAGCCTGCTCGAAATGCTAAAAGCTATGTGTGCCTGACTATTGTGTGTGTGTGTGTGCGTGTCTGTGTGTGTGTGTGTGTGTGTGTGTGTGTGTGTGTGTGTGTGTGGGTGGGTGGGTGGGTGGATGTGTTTGTGAATCTGTCTGTGTGTGTGTATGTTTGTGTATCTGTCTGTGTATCTGTCTGTGTGTGTGTGTTTGGTTATTTGTGTGTCGGTATGTGAGTGGTGTCGCCTGGCAGGTTAAAAATTTGTTTTCAGCCACTTTGACTCCTGAGCCTGCAGGTGTGTGGGTTGTTGGGTGTCATTCTTTGTTCTCTGGAGACCAATGATGCTGCCATGGTGAGCAAAGATTCTAGAGGGCTTTGCTCAAAAATTCTTTGAAGAGGAGTGATATTGGTCAGAGTTTCTCATAGGAGAGGTAGGGGGCTGTAATGAACCATAGGGAAATCATCCACATCCTCAGAGTTCATGTTACTGTTACTGTTTCATGATGAATTGTATGAATTGCAGAATTACATTAATTATAAGTAATACAGTAAAAAAAGTGATTTATGTATGCTTAGTATATTCCTCAGTAGGCCATAGTGTGTTTCCATGTTACCACTTGTATGACTTGTTCTTCTCTGGGCTTATTAGCATGAATGAGATAACAGCTAGAACAGCTATCTCTAGTCTGCCAATTGAACCGCATTGAGATGGTCCCACAGCACACAGTAAAAAAAAATAGAAATAACTCTCCATTTGAAAAGGGTTCTATTTCATCAGAACAAATGCACACTTTGAATGGAGATCTTCAGGGAACACATTTTACCAGCATAGCTCTCTCCAATAGTTGAAATGGATGGAGGCCAACTGCATATATTTGTGCAGAGTTATTTTCCCACCTCCTCACCCTTACAAATCCAGAAAACCACACTCCTCACAAAGATGGTAAATCTTAATCAACACAAGGTGACTTCCTGTGGCTTCTTTGAGTAATCAATTTGTTACAGGGAAGAAGATCAGCGCTTCAGGCTAATAAAAATGTCAATCATAAATATAATTGATTATATTTATTTAGCCAAATTAACTTAACTGATTCTTGGATTTGCATAACAATGACTAAACCTGTATTTTTTTTTGCATACATTTGTTGAAAAATAAAAACCAAGGTTTAAAGAAAGGCAGCATAAGACATTGAACTGGGCAAGAGCAGTAATTACATTTGACATGTTTGAATCAGGAATAATTGTATAATACTGGTATGTGATGCTAAAATTCTTAAATAGAATGCAGCAAAATATATAGCAATGCTGGTAATATTGTTATTTTAAAATAACAATGTTGATATTCCTGCAAATTACTGTTATATTACAACTGATTGGTGTCACTTGAAATCTCACTGGTTCGGAGGGCTTTCCTAGGGAAAAAATATGTTTTGTCTTCTCTCTACTTGGTTCTGTGAAGTTTGATATACTGTTCCAGCTGCCATTGCCATTTAGCCTGACTGTCAGCTTGAATTTCAAAAGATCCCTTTCTACTGCCAGGTGATTGAGTCACATTCAGTGCTGTTATGATCTACTTCCTATATCAGTACTTTTGAATGTCTATCAGTAGATATCGGTATGGGCAATGAGAGGTGTGTCTTTTGTGTTTGGATGTATTGATGCTAGAGTGTCAAAATATATTAATGGATATGTGTTTGTGTGGGCACTTCTGCATGTGCCCATGTGGTCTTGTGGGAGTATTGGGTTCTCTGCATATGTGTGGATAGCAGTGTGTGTGTGTGTGTGTGTGTGTGTGTGTGTGTGTGTGTGTCTGTGTGTTTATCTGTCTGTCTCGGGGGTGTGTGTTTGTGTGTGTGAGCATTTGCACACAAGAACACTCCTGAGTGTGTATATGAGGATCACGCTTTTAAGCAGCTGCCTGTCCACTTGACTGCTGCAGCAGGCTGACTGCTGGGGGTCAAGCAGGTGACCTATTGGCAAAAGTGCTCCGTGTGCCAATAGATGGCTGGCAGCATTAATCACAGCCGAAAGCCTCGTTCCTCCTGAGGTTATCACTGGAAAGGGCAGCGGGCAGACGGGCCTCCTGGCAAAACATCCCACCCAGCCCGCTTTTCCGCTTCAGCATACACACTTGGGTAGCTGGTCAATCAAGTGCACTCAGATACAATTTGGTCAATACTCCATTACACGATTTATTTTGTATTTTCATTTTTGTTTTCACAGGGCTTGATTAAGGAGGAGGGCAGTCTGCACAATCTGTTGAACGTCATGTGGAATTTAGTCAGGCATTACCATTAACTTGTGTACTGGAGTCAGGCAAATTGGTGAACATCTGTTTTGTATATGTGTATGATCGACAAAAATTAACAGGCTTCCTGATTTGCTCATAGGAACGGCTCAGAAGTGCTTTTCCTAACAAGAATACAGTACACAAGATTTTGTGTGAAAACTGTTTTGCCTTGTTTTCCAAAACTTTTTTTCTGTAATTGCTGTAATCTATAATGGCAATATTTCTGTGGGGACTGTACTGTATATAAAATAGTTAAAATGATTACTTGGAGGATTTGCACTCCTTTTGTTTGCAGTGTGTGGCAATAGCTTACTTTCAGATCTATAGAACTATATTCAAACTCTTGGAATTTTAAAATCTTATGCAGTGCTACCCTGTTTTTTATTTTTTGTGTTATTTTATTACATGGAGACTAGAAGAAAAAGTTATTTGGCTTGTAGTGCAACAGCATTAGAATAAGATATCAAAAGGTACAGTAGTTTAGGCATGGAATGCTGTACTGCGCTAGAACAAATTATTTACCATTCATCTCATTATAGCTTTATTTGCATACAGTCGTTAAACAGAAATTCTAGGGCATAGAGGGGGAAAAAATGCAACATTTTAACTTTTTCCTGAAATGACTTTGCACTTTCTATGAAAGCACACATAGTTATGTTCGTCACGGAATATGCCTGTGTCCACTAGAAAGGGAAAGAATGTATAACCTCAGCTATTAATGTCTGTAGAGTTTTTATTGAGCATCCAATGATCCATACTGTGCAATCACTGCCCGCTAAATTGCTTTCTGTGTGAATACTTGAGCAGCCAATGGTATGCCAATAACCCGCAAAGCCATATTGTATTGACAGACAATGATTTGACAAAAGTCATTTTGTTTGACAGGGTCATTGTTATGTTGAGGTTTGTGTTTTGCTCTTACTTAGGCAAAAGACCCTCCTTGACAGATACATCTATAAGTTTGTCAGACACCAAACAGGACAAGGACCACAAAAGCATCACGACAGATTTAAGGGTTGGGGGTTAAGGGGGTTCGGGTACAGGAGTTCAAGAGTCTGCGTGTGTGTTCCCCATCTGGCAGGAGCTGGATGATCCGGGAAGTTAGTGCAAGGAGAAGCATTTACAGTCAAGGACTAATGGCATAAGATTACCGGGCTGGAGAACACAGAAGTATCCTCACAGAGCAAAGAGTCAGACCAAAACAGGCAGGTAACTGGTGCTGGTTGCAGACGATCTGATGGAAAAAGCAAGGCTTTATATACAGGGCAATGAGTGGTGAATGCAGTGCAGCTGGTAGGTAAACAAGGCAGAGCAGAGCAGGAACAGGTGGAGGTCATCAGACTTCAATCAGCGCGTGTTACCAGGGCAGAGAGAGAGCTCATGACAAAGTTAGTGCAAGGAGAAGCATTTTAATGGCATATATTATCCTTAGACCAGCCTGCCAATGGAACTTCGTCAATCAGTGATCAAAGCTATTTTTAACGAAGGGCTCAAGTACAAAGACCTCCAGTGACCTTGAGGATCACGTTTGTTATACCACTCTACACAAACACTGAATCAAGTTCACGGTGTCCTGCTACCAGCAGCGTCAGGTTAATCACTACTTGTCGTCGGGACTGCTGAAGTCCACAGGCAACAGTTTAGCTGCTCATCTGTGTCCTTCAGGATGCATCAGAATCCCTCTCCTCTCAGAGTTAAAGACGCTTCGGACATTAGCATACATGGCCTGTCAAGTGTAAATGAATGACAAGACTTTCATCTCCCCGCACGTCAACCTCGCTTAGGCTTGATGTGGTTCAGCACAGCCGCAAAGTGGCACGCCACTCGGTTTGCAGAGCCCCAGCCTCCGACACGGAAAACACTGCCTGGCAAAAAAAGAAGGCTTAATAAATAGAATAATACCCACCATCAATATTAGTCCAAGCCTATGACAATGTCAAAAGGAGTGAGGGGGAACGCGTCGGCCAGATCCAATAGGATGTGGCTGTGGCTGCCGCTGGGGCCCGCCAGGTTGTTTTAGCACAGTGAGAAATGAACACTTGTCTCTGTGTGCACACTGGCAGAGTGTATTACAAGGTTTATCTTCCCCTGACTTGTCCTTGTTGTACCTTGCCTTGAGCTTTGTTTCTCTGCAGAATTTGCAGATTTTTTGTGTTATTTCTCAGGGTGATTTTTTGTGTCTTTGTGTGTGTGTGTGTGTGTGTGTGGGGGTGAGTGTGTGTGTGCACCCATACTCTTGGTTGGTTTGATGGGTGGGATTCAATAAAATATCCTCAACTCTGTAATCACGGCATAAGAACACTGGATGCGGGAAAGGGTGGGTTGTAGCTTCAATTAGTCTTTGTTGGGCATGTTTAATCTGCATTAAAGATTAACAATGAGCAAATTTACTGCAGAAATAGAGAAACTGAATATTGCATGAGCTCCTTCCCTTCTGTTAGTCCCTGACAAGCACCTTCACTAGCAGAGTAAAAGCCAAGATGCATCTTTTCTGATTCACTCCTAGGGTGTGGACATGTGAATTTTTCAAAATGGATGACTGTCTGATTCGGGGACTAATGAAATCATTGCGGAACGATTGCAGACAGTGTAAATTTTGATTAAAAGTCATTTTTTACAGAGATGACCCAAACAGTCTCTTTCTCACTCCCTCACTCCCTCTCTGTCTTTTTCTCTCCTTTGCTCTCTCTCTCTCTCTCTCACTCTCTTTTTCTGTTCATTTCCAATCACTCTGAAACGAAAAAACCCTGACTTGGCAAGATTTAGCCACAAATAAGAACGTTTATCAAATTCCTTTCCATTAATCTGATGTGAGTGCTGATTAAAAACTGGGCCGTCGACAGACAGACAGCGCAGCTGCTCCATGAAGGGCTGTGGTGCTGCCGTGCTCTCACTGCTCTGAGGTGCTGATTGATCCATATGTGTGGTGGCCCTTGCGTTCCTCACACGTGGCCCACTGAAACGGATCGAATCGGGACAAAACTCAGCAACGCCTGGGCCAGGTGTGTTTGTTTGTTTGCTTGTCTGTTTATTTATTTATTGTTGTATTCAGTTGGTGGTGGTGTTGTTGTTTTAGATGTGCTGAATCAACACAGACAACCCCCCAAAGACTGAATGCATGTTGAAAGTCAGGAGGTTGGTGTGCTGGTGGTGGTGGGGAGTTGGGGATGGTGGTGTGGTTCGATGTGATGGATCCCCTCTGCCAGGGGGATATTTGTAATATTTCAGCCGAGTGCTGGTGGGATGTCTGCCGGGGGGAGATTGACATCACAGCAGGGCAGGAGGAGGCCGGGAAGGGGCCAGGACCAGCTCAAGCGGGACATGATGAAGAGACAGACAAGGATGGCCATGATGGATAGCAAAGGAGAGACAGAGAGAGATAGAGAGAAAGAGACGAAAAGGCCGATGCTCCGCTCAGTCAATGGGAATGATCGGGAGCATCCTCCGAGCAGGGGCTTCACAGGAGCAGACACGGACTCGCCAATAATGTGCACTCTAGCTAATGTCGTGGGCCATCATTTCATTCTCTGCCTATAGATCCACTCTGCTCTCATGCTGATTGATATTAATCAAATCCTCCTTTGACTGAAGACATGGACAAGAGGTCATCTTTTAGCACTCTTGCAGAATGCAATTGACTTCTTCTCTTCAACCTGATGCAATACTAAATAATGTATTATTGAACAGAATAGAAAATAAACACGTCCTTGGAGCTATAGCTGATATTTACATTACATATTCAGAATACCAAGACATTCAGCTTCAAGTTACAAACTCATACAGTATATAAGACATATTCAGGTCTCAGGTCTCACTCCTGTCGCCCCTCTTTGTGTACAGCTTAGCATAATAGCCTTGTCAGACATGATTTTGGTTGTATCATTTTCATTGTCTTGTACAGATATGTCTTCCAAACTGCCCTTCAGCACTGCTGTAAGGGCAGTGACCTCAGGGCCATGGTCAGTAATGGATGAGTGGGGGAGCCGGTGCTGTCCTGCTCAACCCCCACTCCACCCCTCACCCCCTCCATTGCCGAAGACATGAACTAATTAATTACATAGGATGTTGGCCGGCCCGGACGCTGACAGGATCGTTGTGGCCGTGAGGTTATTGACTAGCCCGTGGAGAAAAGTTGCTCATTTAGCACTGTGTTGCAGGCTCAGGAGGTCACTGATCATTTTGGAGAGCTAACATATGTTGTGTGTGTGGGTGTGTGTGTGTGTGTGTGTGTTTGAATGTACACATTAGTGTAGATGTGTTCGCATCCATGCAACTGTTTGTATTTGCAGCTACAACAGCAAGGTACAAAGTGACTCCAGCTTCTCAAGCACCTAGTTGCATGACATAAGAAACACACACACACCACCTAAGAAATGTTGCAAGTACGTTGCAAGTTAAACTTATTAAGACATGTGCATATTCCCATCTCTTGCGAGTTCCGTCAACAGCAGCGTGTGCCCTGATGCAAATGTTGTATACACTACAGACAGCCGTATCATTTGCACATTGGGAGTCAAGTCAAGTCAAGTCAAGTCAAGTTTATTTATATAGCACATTTCATACACAGAGGTCATTCAATGTGCTTTACATAAACAAAACCAAACGATAATAACAAATAAAAGCATAGAAGGCAATATAGTCAAAGAATAGTTAAAAGGTAAAGATCATAATAAAAAAAAACATAAAACACAAGGTAAAATCATTTAAAAATAAATAAAGAATAATTAGTAAAGCAAAAACAAAGGCAAAAGTAGTAAAAAAAGTAATAAAAGACAAAGTAGAATAATTATCGAGGCAGATTCAGAATTTGTAACTTCGGCACAGTTAGCAGAAAGCGTCTGAGAACAGTTTGGTCTTAAGTCTAGATTTAAAACTGGCTACAGTTGGGGCCTTTTAATGTCATCAAAGAAAGTTGGTTCCACAGCTGAGCCGCATAGCAGCTAAAAGCTGCTTCACCATGTTGGATTCTAACTGTAGGTTTTACTAGCAGGTTTTCACCTGGGACCTGAGAGGACGAGAAGGTGTGTACTGCTGAAGCATGTCTGACAAGTATTTAGGTCCTGCTCCATTTACTGATTTATAAACAAGCAATAGTGCTTTAAAGTCAATTCTGTGACTTACTGGAAGCCAGTGCAAGGACTTAAGAATTGGAGTAATGTGGTCAGTTCTTTTAGTTTTTTGTTAGAGTCCTAGCTGCTGCATTTTGTATCACCTGAAGCTGTTTAATAGTCTTTTAGGAAGGCCTGTGAACAGTCCATTGCAGTAATCAACCCTGCTGGAGATAAATGCATGAATGAGTTTTTTCTAAGTCATGTTTTGACATCAGCCCTCTGAGTTTGACAATATTTTTGAGGTGGTAAAAGCTGATTTAGTTATAAGCTTTCATGTGGCTGTTGAAATTTAGATCACTGTCAATTAATACACCAAGGTTTTTAACAGTATCCTTTGCCTTCAACCCTTTTGTGTCAAGGAGAGTGGCAACCCTAAGTCTTTCCTCATTTTACCAAATATAATTACTTCAGTTTTTCTTTGTTCAGCTGAAGAAAATGTTGAGACATCCAGGTATTGATTTGTTCTATACACTGACACATAGATTCAAGAGGGACCATAGTTGTTTGGTGATAGAGCTAAGTAAATGTGTGTGTCATCTGCATAGCTATGATATGAAATCAAATTATTTTGAATGATTTGTCCAAGTGGGAACATATAGAGGTTGAATAATAGTGGCCCCAAGATCGACCCCTGGGGAACACCACAGGTCAAGGACGTTGGTGTTGAGGTACAGTTTCGATGGCAACAAAGAAGCTCCTTTCTTGTAGATATGATTTTAGCCAGCTGATAACTATGCCTGTAAATCTAACCCAGTGTTCTAGTCTGTGTAGTAAAATATTGTGATCAACAGTGTCAAATGCTGCACTAAGGTCCAGTAGCACTAGGACTGATGTTTTACCTGAATCTGTGTTGAGTATGTCATTGGAAACTTTAATGAGGGCTGTTTCAGTGCTGTGATTTGCCGAAAACCAGACTGAAAGTAATCAAAATACCCATTTGATGTTAGGAAGGTGGTTAATTGATTAAAGACTACTTTTTTCAATAATTTTGCCAATAAAAAGTAGGTGGATATGGGCCTGTAATTGTTTAGCATGTAGGCATCCAGGTTATTCTTCTTGAAAGTGGCTTTACAACAGCTGTTTTCAGTGACTTAGGAAAAGTGCCAGACAGCAATGATACATTTACAATTTGAAGGACATCCGCCGCTATGAGGTGAAAAACAGTTTTGAAGAAATTGGTAGGCAGAGTGTCTAAGACACATGTGGAAGGGCTGAGATTCTGTACCGTTTTTTCAAGTGTTTCGTAGTCTATCAAGCTGAACTCTGACATGATTCACCCTCTCTGGTGGCCATTCTCCTGTTTGGTTTGCGCATGGCATTCGCCAAGTGGGTGTTTATCTAAGCTCGCCTCTGGCTGAAGTCCCGTCAGTGCAGTGACAGTGAGCCACTTTGTTTGGTTGGCCCAGCTTCTTAACATCTCCAACCAAGTGTGGCAATGCTCGAGTATGATGTAACTCAAAGTAATGTTTATGTAAGATCATTACGAACTTGCGTGTTTGGTCTTTATTGTTCGCAGCTTTGGCCATCCTTTGAGACCAGAATTGCTGTTGCCTTCAGAGTTTCATAGAGTCAATATGTAATGTAATGGGGGGAAAATAGAACTAAGTTGATTTGAATACAGTAGATTGTAAGAAAGTATGTGTATCTTTGATCTCTCTCTCTCTCTCTCTCTCTCTCTCTCTCTCTCTCTTTCTCTCTCTGTGTCTGTGTGTGTGTGTGTGTGTGTGTTTTTATCCGTGCCGATCAAGCTCAATCTGTCCAGTGTGCAAGGCGAGCGAGTGGAGTAGATTAGGGGGTTGCGCCCCTGAGCATCTCTGGTCGTCAGTATTATTCTGCAAGTATAGATTAGGTGGCGGAGGGGGCAGGGGCAGTGGCCGCGGATGGCGGCTGCTGGAAAAATGCTGCAATCATCCCCCGCCGGCTAGCTCCGCACCGGGGCCCCTCTGCGGATGCTTTTGAAATTGTAATGCGTTGCTGCGCGCAGGAGACAAATGTGCAAAAGTTACTGAAGCAGAGCTTAAAAACTGATACATTATGAGTCCCCAGTCCCCTTAACAAAACAAATGGTCTTAATGGCCGGGCTCTAATTTTGTGGGAAGGGAGAGAATCATGTTTTCTTGGCTTTCTCTCGCTCCCTCTCTTTCTCTCTCTCAGTGTCTGCCCCCCCTCACTCTTTCTCCGTCGCAGCACCACTGGGAATAGGTGATGCTCGGGTGAGACGCGGTTCCTTTATGAGCTTACCGGTGAAAGGGGGAGATGTGTTGCTCTAATTGCCTTGGCTCTTGCTCCTCCGACATGCCGTCTGGGGAAGGATGAAAGGATAGAAAGGGACACCTCAGAGAGAAGGGAAAGAGGGAGGGAGAGAGAAGGGAAAGAGAGGGAGGGAAGGAAAGTAAGAAAGAACAGAGGAAGGAGAGTGAGAGAATGGCAGTAGCACTACCCCGGAGGGTCACTGTTAACTAGATGACAAGCATGTAGAGTGTAGTTTCATAATGCATTGACAGTGGCCCTTTTTATTTTCTCCTCTCTCTCTCTCTCTCTCTCTCTCTCTCTCTCTCTCTCTCTTTCTCTCTTACACACACACACACACACACACACACAGCCTCACTCATTCCCTCCATCTGTGCTTTTTTTTTTTTTTTTTTTGTCAGGAAGCACTTACAGCCCAATGCATATTCATGAATCTGATAGCAAAAGGGTGAAGGGGGACAGGGCTCACTGTGGACATAGTACATGTTGACATCACCGCCTTGCGAGCTCTATCAACCACATAAAACCCACAGTAGCAGCCACCTTTTTTACTGCCATGATGAATGCAGTGCATTTGTTATTTTCCACAGCCATTAAAGAATAAGGTTTGCGTGTTTGTCATGCACTCTCTTCAATGCCAGAGGTCAAAGGTAGAGTTGCGTTGTTCGGTATGGTTTGCATAGTCCTATTAATTAAGCATATTGTATTCAGGTTTTCCATTTACCATTCAATGTTTTCTTTTTTGCAATCATTAATTCAATATGTGGTCTAAAGGGTCTTTTCATTATAGATGAAGGCTAAATTCCCCCTGGCATGATTAGATCCCTTAGGAAATGAGCACAAAGCTTATTGAGCTGCTGTGACCATCATGAAGGGGATGCATGGAGGAATGTAGTAAAAGAAATCGCTTTAGCCTTTTTAAGCTTCTATGGCTCATGAAGTTTCCAATATCAGTTGTGTAGCATTGAGAAGCTGGATGTGGGCAGCTGCCTGTAGTTTCAAAACCACAGCAACAGATGGATGGCTGTTAAAGCTAGCATGACACCCGAGCTAGTACGTGTGTCTGACCCTGGAATCAACAGAAGTCAGTTGTCACTTTCAGATCTCTTTTTTCGGTGTTGTGTAGTGTCTCGTCCGGTGACCCGCCTGAAAGGTGGACCACTCGTAGTGCAGTGGACGTGGCAGTGGCATTGGCCCCGTCGTCACAGTGACTGTGACAGTGACTCCGGAGGTGGGCGGCTGCGGCGGTTATCCCGCGTGACGGACGTGACAGTTATGCAGCGCCGACAGGTTGACGGGCCGAATTGGCAGCTCGGGCCCTTTGGCGAGTTGACGAGAGGGCGGCGGCAGCTCCTGCATTTTTAATGTGCCTCCGCCGCGGGTTGCGCTTACGCAAGTGCCTCGTTACGGCCCCTCCGAACCAGCATGGCCTCGAGCCAGCGGCAGACCGAGAGGAAGAACAGACAGACAGAGAGTGAGTGAGTGAGTGAGGGAGGGAGGGAGGGAAAGAGAGAGAAAGGATGGAGCGAAAATCTACTGGAATGGAATAAGAGACATAGAGGTGAAGAAAGCAAAGGGGAGTGATAGAGATGGGAGAGAGAGCAACAGGGCTGACATCCCTGCCAGCCCAGCCCACCCTTCTGCCCACCACTCTTTTGCCCACCACCCCTTCCCCCGTTAGACACCTCAATAATTTAGTGCATGTGTTTACAGAACGTTGACAAAGTCAAGTGCACTGCCCCTGTATACATCCTACGGATGAATAATACATGCTTGCAATGCAATGCCGGCCAGCAGCGCAGGGAGTGCGGATGTGCCGCATATAAGCCGAGTAAATGTCCTGACATTTCAAATATCCAGCCCGCCACAATGTGCTGAATACACACATTCCCCATCCAAACCCTATACCCTTAGACTCCCCAGCAAGCAAAACAGTCATCCCTCTAACAGAGACCCCCCCGCCTCTTCTCGCCAACACCTCAAAAATAAAGGCCTGAGATCAGACCTGTCCAAGGCAAGCCAGACGTCACGCCTTGTCTTGATAACAGTGTCCCTTCCCCTTAGCCCCAGCACTCTTATATCAGATACTCAACATCACACTCTGAAAATTGCAGGTGCACTGATTCCGGGTCTGTGGGCGGCCGAATTGTTGATTGTGTGGGGGCCTAGGGTGTGGAGGGACTGCGGGGACAAACTAGACAACTAGACAGATGCTTTGTGCGTGTTTTCTGTCCGCTTGTCTTTTGCTGTTGTTGTTGTTGCTGTTGTTGTTCCGTGTGTGTGTGTGTGTGTGAGAGAGAGAGTGTATGTGAGGGGAAGAGGGGGTTGTTTCATGATTCAACATTTCCATCACATCTACTGTCGAGCCAAAGCTATGACTAATCCATTTTTAAAATCCCTCTCTCTTTTCCCGGTCTTTCTTCCCCCCACCCTTGTCTGTCTGTGTGTCATAGTCAGGTGAGTTATGCACTGTTGTTATTGTGAGAGAAATGTATTTAATAATGCATTGCACTGCGCGCAGATAGTGATGAATCATCGCAGAGGGAAAACAAACAAATGGAAAACAAAACCCAAAAAATAAATAAACCTACAGTAAGCATGATGTTGTGAAATGTATGTGCAAAATCTAGAGCAGGGAGAGGCTTTTTGACAAGCCAGTGCAATAAATACATGCCAATGTACAATCAGCGGAGTTGTATGTTGATTTTTCTGTTTCCAGAATTTTCCTTTTGTCATTTTAATTTGTACCAAATAGAGATACTCCCACTTGGCCTCTGAGACTGTAAGTTAAATATGTGTAAATAACAATCAAAAGGATTTGTGTGTACACATGTGTTTGTTGTGTGTGTGTGTGTGTGTGTGTGTGTGTGTGTGTGTGTGTGTGCGTCTGTGTCTGTGTCTGTGTGTGTGTATGTGTGTGTGTGCAGTCTTCTGTATATTTCTTTTCATGTGTGTTTACATATTTTGTGTGTTTACTGTACTGTATTTCTCTGTTACATTTGTGTGTGTGTGTGTGTGTGTGTGTGTGTGTGTGTGTGTGTGTGTGTGTGTGTGTACTTGTGTGTGTGTGTGTTTGCTAGGCTGAGTGTGATTTGGAGCATAATGCATGCAGTCCCGCTCCCTCTTGAAGAGATAATTTGCTAGGCTGAGTGTTTCCCCGGGGACTGCTCTCATACAGCAGGAAGAGCTGGAGGATTCCTCTGTCAGATGCCTCATAACGCTGCGCATTGCATGCGAATGCATCGCCTCGCACCGCACCGCTCCCACATTAGGAAGCTAAGGCCAGGATTGCACAAATGCAACAGACACCTCAGCCACATGACTGTACAGGAGCATATTCTGTACATCCATATATATACAATATAACCTTATGCATAAAAAGATACACTATTACATATGCACACACACACACACACACACACACACACACACACACACACACACACAAACAAACAAACACACAAACACACACACACACACACACACACAAACACACACACACACACACACACACACACACACACTCACAATTGTACATACACACACATATTTTTGTTGCACATTCTGACAGCCGTTGAGTCTTGACAGAGAGGCTGTCCCTCATCTGTCCGGCGCAGATTTATAACAGGGAGGATTTGTGTCCGTTCGGACTAAAGACAGCCAGAACACATCACGCTGATCGACAGGCTTGTGGATTCCTCTCCGGCGGATTTATGTTCACGCTCTTCACCTTGCCCTCGTCTCAGCCCCAGCCTCGTCCACATCCACACCAAGCATCCTTCTCTGCTCTTACAGCGGGGGCCTTCGAGCGTTGCTTTTTTGTCCTCGCATGCGAAACAATGGCCCCCTCCAAGCATTGTGCTGAATTCGCCTTCCCCCTCTGACGTTTTACTGGGGAGGTAATTATTAGAGCTCCCTGATAAAAAGGAGATTTCAGAAGCTTCAGACTATGTCTTTTTCCCCCCTTCCTCCTACTCCTCCTCCTCCTCCTCCCTCTCCTCTCGCCACCTCACCAAAGGCGCTGCTGTAGTGTGGGTAATAATAGTATACAGTGGGTGCCAGTGCCATATATAGCAGATTATTTTAATAGATTGTTTTATATACGCAGTGATTTATGAGCGGCGAGCTTAAGCGGTGATGGTCATAATTAATCTCTACCGTCATGTGTGGGAAAAGGCCAGCTACTGATCTATGTACAGCATATGGCACCGGGCTCCCAGGCTCCCTGCACCAAAAAAGCCCTGGACTATTCAGTTGAATCAGCACTTCCAGCTACACCGCTAGCCCCTCTCTATCTCCCTCACACACACACACACACACACACACACACACACACACACACACACACACACACACACACACACACACACACACACACACACACACGCGCGATGCACGCACACACAAATGCATATAGGATCCTACTCTCCTCCTCTACTGTTGGGTTTGGAATTTACAATTGTCGTCCATGCTAAACCTACCACTGACCATACTGTGGAGATTTTCTGACCATCTACAGCACACTCACTCAGTATAACTTTGCGACCTTTAAGTTACACCTGTGTAGCTGTCAAGCACAGCTTCTATTCCGGCACTCGCATCATCACACAACAGCCTAACTGGGTCTCCTGCCTGACTGGCATGCACTCCCAGCCCTCTGCAGATGACATTTCTATGCCTCCGCTCTTAGTTTGGCTCCCCTGGAGCTGCTCACATCAAGTTGAAGTCGTCGTTGTCGCCAACTTTCAGGCTAGCCAATGGAACTGAGTCTGCGGTGCCAACAACAAGCCCCTCATTAGGGCCTGTGTTCCGTCCTACTTGCTACGGTCTGCAAGTCAAAGGCATCGGATGTCAACACCGTATTCCATTATGTCTGAGGCCACTATTCTGCTATGCAGTGGCGTCATGTAGAAACATTCAGCTATGCTACTATCCAACTAAGACATTCAGCTATGCTACTATCCAGCTGAGTTATTGGATAGTTAGTCCTGTGGGGATTGTGTGAAAGCAGAAATATGCTTGGATTATTTTTTTTATTATCTTCTCTCTCTCTTTTTGCTCTTTTTGTCTGACTTGTAAGTCACTTCGGATAAAAGTGCCTGTTAGGTTAATTAATGGATATGTAAATGGTAGGAATAGAGAAAGGTGCTGATGTGAAGTCCCTCACCTTTTGGCGTCCTCCCCGATGGTTTCTTTTGAGCGGAGAGCAGGGTGCTATTCCTTCAGGCGAGACTGCTCTTAAATACCACCACTTTGTTTCCAGAAGCTTCTGCCCGTTGCTAGAGCATCTGGTTGCGTAGGAGGCCAGTGTCTGGAGGAGGGAAGAGTTATTTTTATTTTTTTCTCTCTCTTTGCTCCTTTTCCTCCGTTGAGGAGATCTCATGTCGTGCTTGTAGATTAAGTCACTCGATTTCAACAGATGTGTTGAAAAATGAAAAAAAGTTGTTGTTTTTATTCCTTTGTATTTATTAATTATTTTGATTCAAGAGGGGTTTTTTTTCAGTTTCTGCTTTGCTTTCTTACGGTCTCCCAGAGGTCCTCCATGCCAGCCAGGCCGCAGTGAGACACTGCTGACCTGCTTTAGCTGGGGCTGGATAGAGAGAGGGGAGAGAGAAATGTAATTCCCCCTATCACAGGCAGGAAAGCCCTCGCAGCGGAGACAGAGAGAAATTTCAGAGTAATATTGATCTCAGTTAATTAGATTCCAATCAAGTCTTTGGGGACTGGAGTTCCGGCAACACATTTTAAAAGGAATGGAAAAAGAGGAGAAGGCTCAGAGATGTACCAGTATATGAACAGAGTTAATTTCATTTTAAAAGCCCCCCAGTACAAAGGCTGATTTGATTATTGAGTATTTTTCGTGTCTAATTACAATTTGCTGTTTCCCCCTCCAAGTTTAAGTTCTACGTTTCATGGGGCTTAAATGAATTTAGCTCACACAATCAACGTTTACAAAGTTTTTTTCCTTTCGTTGTGTTTTTCACTAAATGTGGTCAGTGGTAGCAGCAGTGGTCAGGAATCTGCTAGTAAACACCATAGATATGAGTCTGCCTGCAGCAGCCACACACACACACACACACACACAGAGAGAGAGAGAGAGAGAGAGACACACACACACTCACAGAAGAAAGGCGTCCTTGTAAACTGTGGATGCTATGTTGAATCTACTTCCCAGGTAAAAAATATGAGTTAGTCTAAATCCAGGGGGGGTGGAATGAGAAAAAGAGTATTATTGATGTGTGCACCTGTGCGATGCAGTATACATGCCTGAATGTCCCCACTCATATATTTTTTTGGGCTGTGCCCTGACTGCAAAGCTTACACAAAGCTGCACACATATTCAGTCCATTAGTCTCAAATCAGCCAATTCACCACATCAGCAGAAAGGCTGACCTCGCTCTTGTACAGTTACCCTCGCTGGTTGCCCGTCCGCTATTACCGCTGGAGCTCCACGGGCTCTCTCCATAGCAGAGTGAGTTAATTCAGTCATTTGTAGTGCCTGTTATTAGCCCCACATGTGCACCCCTTAACCCTGTTATTTTCCTGCGTGTGGCTGTCAGTTGGTGGCTTAGTTGAGGAGTGTTGGGGGTATGATGTGTGTGTGGGGGAGAGGGTTGGGGGGGGGGAGGGAGTGCACTGTCGAGAGGCCACCATTGGCCTGATGTCCTGGGGGCCAAAGCCGAGGGGTCACTGATTTTTCACGGCTGATCTGTTTGTCATAATGGAATTTAAAAGGTCACATGTACGGATTAAAGGGATGGTGGAGGTGGTGGTAGTGGTGGGGGATCATCATGGACCTTATGCATCTTGCGAGGCCTGAGCCGGAGCTGGTGGGCTGATCTGGGGCCTGGTCTTCTGGCCACTGGCGGTGTGGTGTGGCGTGATGTGATGCGGTGTGGTGCGGTGTGGTGTGGTGCGATGTGAGCCTCATTACAGTCGGTACGGTGGCGGCTGCTCCCGGGTGACGCTGGGGCAGGAGCCCAGGCATGGCTGTGCCACGCCCAGCCACAGCTGAAAGGGCTCTTAGCACAAAAGTTTCTAGTGTGACTGTAGTAGCTGTGCACGGGAGATGCTTTACCACCATGACGCCTTTCAAGTAAGGCTGTACAGTATGGAAAGATGTTTGTGCCTGTGAGAGACTGGGTGCGTGAGAGTAACCCATTGCGTATGTGTTTGTGTCAAGTGTGCATACGGGCACATGGAATTTCCTGTGTGTATATTTAGCATATTTGTCTCAGATTATGTATTTTTCTGCCAAAATGTCCATATATGTGAACGCGTGTGTATTTGGAAATGTGCACACGCATACATGCACGCACTTGTCATTCCATCAACAGCAACAGTCTGCCTTCAGGCCATCCCATTACTCATATGCACACATGCATGCACATGTAACATAGGGCCCATCTCCCTACGCTAGCTGGACTTGTCCATCACTGCCCGGCCCTATAGAGCGACTCTCTCCCAGCCCAGGGGACAAACCACACTCTCGCTCAGTACTCGCTGAGCAACTCCTAACCAACATGGCAAACCTCTCCGGACACAAAGCACATTACATCTGTGCCGCTTGAGCTCTGGTTGGGCAAACCCTACCTGCATATAGTATCAGATCTGTCAGTTGCTCAGACCCCCTCTCCCTCTCTCTTCCTGTCTTTTTCTCTCTCTCTTTCTCTGTGTAGGGTCAGTAATTGTTGCGGTAAATCCTGCCACCCCCCACCCCCCTACATGCACCCCCTCCTTAACTGCCCATTACGCACGGTTCACCACGGCCCTTGTTGATTGCAACTGTCAGGGGGTCTCGAGATTGATGTGCTTGGGTGAGAGGGAGAACGAACCTTCCAGTCTACCAATCCTCCTCCTCCTTCTCGTCCTCCTCCTCTTCTCTCATCCTCCACATATTTCTTGGCCTCTCGTTCTCTTCCTGTTTTTTCCCTGTTCCCCTAACTGTACGTCAGCGCCCTGTGTCTGAGGGCAGAGAGGCTGCTCACATCTCTCTCAGCTTTATTGCACTCTTTCTCTCCCCCGCTTCACTCTATCTCCCCCTCTCTATCTCCCCTTCACTCTATCTCCCCTCTCTCTCTCCCCCTCCTATCTCCCCTCTCTATCTCCCCCTCTCTATCTCCCCCGCTTCACTCTATCTCCCCTCTCTATCTCCCCTGCTTCACTCTATCTCCTGCTTCACTCTATCTCCCCCTCTCTATCTCCCCTCTCTATCTCCCCTCTCTCTCCCCTTCACTCTATCTCCCCCTCTCTATCTCCCCCGCTTCACTCTATCTCCCCTTCTCTATCTCCCCTTCCTCTATCTCCCCTCTCTCTCCCCTTCACTCTATCTCCCTCTCTATCTCCCCCTCTCTATCTCCCCTCTCTATCTCCCCTCTCTATCTCCCCTGCTTCACTCTATCTCCCCCTCTCTATCTCCCCTCTCTATCTCCCCCTCTCTATCTCTCTCTATCTCCCCTTCTCTATCTCCCCTCTCTCTCCCCTCTCTCTCTCCCTCTCTATCTCCCCTCTCTCTCCCCTCTCTCTCTCCCTCTCTATCTCCCCTTCCTCTATCTCCCCTCTCTATCTCCCCCGCTTCACTCTATCTCCCCCTCTCTATCTCCCCCGCTTCACTCTATCTCCCCCTCTCTATCTCCCCTTCCTCTATCTCCCCGCTTCACTCTATCTCCCCCTCTCTATCTCCCCCGCTTCACTCTATCTCCCCCTCTCTCTCTCTCCCTGCTTCACTCTATCTCCCCCGCTTCACTCTATCTCCCCCTCTCTATCTCCCCCGCTTCACTCTATCTCCCCTCTCTATCTCCCCCGCTTCACTCTATCTCCCCTCTCTCTCCCCTCTCTATCTCCCCCTGGCTCACTCTATCTCCCCCTCTCTATCTCCCCCGCTTCACTCTATCTCCCCCTCTCTATCTCCCCCTCTCTATCTCCCCCGCTTCACTCTATCTCCCTCTATCTCCCCTCTCTATCTCCCCCTCTCTATCTCCTGCTTCACTCTATCTCCCCGCTTCACTCTATCTCCCCTCTCTATCTCCCCCGCTTCACTCTATCTCCCCTCTCTATCTCCCCCGCTTCACTCTATCTCCCCCTCTCTATCTCCCCCTCTCTATCTCCCCTCTCTCTATCTCCCCCTCTCTATCTCTCTCCTTCTCTTTCACACACACAAACACAGTTTTTTGCAGCAGCAGAAAAGGCAGGAGAGGCCCCAAGTATCCCTGGAACTGAGGCAGACCTGAGAGGCTGCCGCGCCAAACACCGCACAAAAAGCTCCAGCGTCAGGCCTTACCAGAGAGACAGCCAAACAAAGGCTCTTGTGTCGACAGATCAAGAGAATAGGGTGAGATGGAGAGCGGCAGAGACAGAAAGAGTGCACCTCCGACGAGGGCCCACTTGTGCTGGGAGCTAATCCTGCTCACACGGTCTCCCTAAATAACCGATCAGAGGGGTTTTGTTTGAAAATGAGACATGGGCCCTGGTCTCAGGGCCATGTGGTGACACAAAGGTATCCAGAGATAGTGACTTCATGGGTTTCTGTGTCAGGGGTTTAGCCATGTGGTGACACAAAGGTATCTAGCGATAGTGACTACATGGGATTCTGTGTCAGGGATTTAGCTACAGAGTGGCTAAAAACAGACAAATGCACATGGGTATCTCCCTCTCTCTCTCTCTCTCTCTCTCTCTCTCCCTCTCTCCCTCTCCCTCTCCCTCTCCTTCTCACACACACTCACACACATACACACATACAGTACATACATACAGAGAAAGACGCACATACATGCTCACACTCATACATACACATACACATGTACACACACTCACATATGCAGACAGCCTTCATGGAGTGGACCTAAGTGTCCTTCAGGATGCATCCGAAGTGGATTAATGGAATTTGCAGAGCTTTTCCCCATCCTGAGCACACAAAGAGCAGTGGAGTCACTGTTTGCACATCACAGCACTTAGGTATTACCATGTTTTCCCTCTTAAAGGCAACCAATCAATGCTCGCACATAAATAATGCAGGGGACCATAGGAGGGAACCATAACTGTCATAAATTATTATTTCATTTGATCATTAGAGCCCAATCTATTAGAATAAACTGACAACATTATTCATCAACACAAATATAAATATTCATGCCTTGCGCATTCTATTTGCAGAATGCCGAATGGATCTCTGACACAGACAGAAAGGGAAGTTTGGGTGTAAAATATGAATTTTCTGCGAGTGCTGAAATTATTTAGCGAATTGATTAAGACGAAGGTTAGTCTTGACGGCGTGCGTGTCTGTGCATGTAAATGTGTGTGTGTGTGTGTGTGTGTGTGTGTGTGTGTGTGTGTGTGTGTGTGTGTGTGTGTGTGTGTGTGTGTGTTTTTGCAAAGAAAGTGTGTGTTACTCACTCATTTAGTCAAGAGATTAGAAAGGCCTGGTGAAAAGTGTGTGTGTCTAGCATGTTTCGAAAGAAGCTGGGTAGGAGGTGAAATCCCAGTGCTTGTGGAGAGGATTTTAGTCTGGTAGATTAAGAAGGCCTGCAGGAAAGAAAGTAGCTGGGTAGGTGGTGAGTGAGGGATGTTTGGAGGGTTTGGGGTAGCTGGGTAGGAGGTGAAGCTGGGGTGGGGGGGTTGTGGAGGGATGTTTCGAGGGTGGCTGGGTAGGTGGTGAAGCTGGGGTGGGGGGGGGGGTGGGGGTGGAGGGATGTTTCGAGGGTGGCTGGGTAGGTGGTGAAGCTGGGGTGGGGGTGGAGGGATGTTTGAGGTAGCTGGGTAGGGTGAAGTAGTGGTGAAGCTAGGGGGGAGTGGAGGAGCCAAACATGAGCCTACCCTGGACAGGAGAGTGCGATTGAGATCTGAATATTCGCTCCTCCAGAGAACACTTGCAGTCACATTGGACGGCGGTATCAAAACTCCCATCATGTCTTATAAATGAACCAGATGTAATCGTGGCTCCTTTCTGAGCAGCCATTTCACAGTCAGCTTCCAACCGAACAAAACAGGAAACCCTAATTTCAAAAAAAACGGCTTCACGCATTTTGGATTTGGAGTAGTGTGTGTATGTGTGTGTGAGTGTGTTTGTGTGTGAGTGTGTGTGTGTGTGTGTGTGTGTGTGTGTGTGGACGGGGGTTATGGCAGTCATGAGAGGAAAGAGGTGTACATGAAAAAAACAAAAGGAGAGATAGAAGAAAAAAACAGATGAGTTGAAATGGATAGACAGACTCAAAGCAAATTGAGGTCATCAACTCGTCATGAATGGCGTGATTGTAGCGCAATAACGCAGGAGGACGGGCAAACGGTAGTTTAGTTTAAAGTGTCTTGGCCACAAATATATCTGCGCCGCATATGGAAGCGGCAGGGGCCTGCAGGCAAGAGGGACTGCCAGTCAATGGGCGCAGATAATGTGATGAATGCGCTTGCTCCCTCACTCTCCTGGTAACCAGATTTTTTCCCCCTTTTTCCGCAATGTTATTTGGTCTCACAGATGAAGTGAGCACACTCTGATTATTGTAGTTCTGGGTGTTTTGTTTTATGCCGATGCCACATTAGCTATTCATGTGGAGATGTCTCTATGACCACAGGGGTAGAATTGACTACAGACGACCAGTAGTCTTTCTTGCCAGTGTGGTTCCTGCCTCTAGCTTATTCTTCGAGAGAGACAGAGAGTGTGTGTTGTGTGTGTAACGGAATAAATGTGCTTTATGTCCGTGATTTAAATATTTGTGTGTATTTTTTTGTACTGTAGAGACTGTGTGTGTGTGTGTGTGTGTGTGTGTGTGTGTGTGGTGTGTGTGTGTGTGTGTGTGTGTGTGTGTGTGTGTGGGTGTCTGTGTCTGTGTGTGTGTGTGTGTGTGTGCTTATTACAAGTCAAAAAGTAAATATATTTTTGCTGAGGGACAGCATTGTTTATGCTTTACATCTGCCTCTGACGGCATCGTGCCTGGCTCTGCAGCCCTGCGAGTC
>NC_063194.1:18553844-18556344 GCF_017589495.1 Alosa alosa
CCCACCTGTTAGCTAATCTGAGGCGTGGACCAGCAGTCACGACCATGCTCTGTAATGGGTAATGTGGTTAGGTGCCGGGGCTACACAATAGTATAACGGCAGACAAACTTCTCAGGGATTTTAGACAGCAATCTCATTCCTGGAAAACTGCAGGGTTTGGGTAGAGCAATTATGATAGAGCAAAGCCCTCAGAGATGGATGTCAAAGTTAGATGTCTCTTAAACAAGCCTGGCTATGTGAATATGGCTGGAAAAAGGCAGACGGAAGATGGTAAAAAAGTGTTATCGGCAAGAGGAAAATAGGGGGAATATGTGCCTTTTTTGCTGTCCCAAAGCCAGTGTGGTTTAAATTACATAAAATCATCTTCACTGGCACTCGGAGGTAGGAGCTGGCATGGAGCCACAAAAGCTTTCGGGATTGGGATTGAGCTAACATCCATTTCCTCTCATATAAATCAATATTTCCTAAAATCACATTGGCAAATTCTCGATAGTCACTATTATCTAATCAGGTTACCAAGCTTCAAATGTATAAAACATAAACATTAAATAAAAAAGAATGAGTGACTCAAGTGCAGCAGAGAGAGGCCCTTTTGAAAGTGGACTTGATGGTGAAATGTCTCCCTTGGCTAAGAATGTCTAGCGTTTTTTTGATAACTTTGCAGTTCAGCGAAATAAAAAAGAAATTGCTGTGTAGCCTGCACCATTCTGGGAGCATGCACAGAGCATGGGGCCCTTTCCAGCATCTGAAAACGGCAGCCTTCTTGGAGTTTGTTTGGTTTCACCACGAGAGAGGGCGAAATGGGTATTTTTCTGTGCGCTAAACGCAAAACCATTCTCCAGATTACCAACCACGGACCACAGGACCGAGCAAACGTTTTTCTCCCTTTCTCCCGTTTTCAGCCGTAACAACAGTATTGTTTGCATTAAGGGGTCTGGCTGAAGTAAATGGAGCTGTTTTCAATTAGTTTTCAAAGTGCTTATCCCATTAAAGGTAATGACTTATTGATTTAACGACAGTGGCGCTTTTGGTGTGAAACGCAGTGCTATTATGACTCTCCCCTCTGCTGTTTGATAAGGGCCAAAAGCACGCTGATCCCGCATGAAAGCCTTCACTCTTTTATTTTCTGGATGCATGAGCGTTGGGGGTTTTCGCGTTGTTGTTTTCTCCTAACCACCCCCCCGTGCCTATTTGCAGTCCCTAGGTTGTTATTTGGTGGCAGAAGTATCTCTGGGCTTGTCGTGGCTGAGCAGGTGATTTTTCTTCCCCTGGCCCTCCGCCAGCATCAGCGCGCGCCTCGGCTCAGCTGGGATCCGGCTGCCGTCGCCGCTGCCGAGGTGGGAGCGCCTGATGTCATTGTGGCGGGTTCCTGGGCGTCCTGCTGCTGCAGTGCAGAGGAAGCGGTGGCAGGGGCCTGTTGCAAGCTAATGCGCCCCGCGCCGCGCCGTGCTCTCTCCCCGCGGATCCCTGGCTGCCACACTGCCATATGGCCCGGCTCCTCCCTTCAGTAATCCCTCACTAGTGTCAGCCGCCAGCCCAGGAGGGCCATGGTCTTCTCTCCCTCTCACTCTGCCCCTCCCTTCCTCCCTCCCTCTGTCACTCTCCCCCCTCCCTTCCTCCCTCCCTCTCTCACTCTGCCCCCTCCCTTCCCCCCTCTCTCTCCCTCTCCCCCCTCCCTTCCTCCCTCCCTCCCTCTCTCACTCTCCCCCCTCCCTTCCTCACTCCCTCTCTAGCTCTCCCTCGTTCCCTTTCTCTTTCTCATTATCTTACACTCTTCCTATCCCTATCTCTTTCTCACATTCACACACACACATACTCTCTCTCTCTCTCTCTCTCTTTCATTCGCTCACTTTCTCTCTGTCTTTTTTGCTCGTTCAGTCTCCAGATAAGCAGTCTCCAATGCTCTATTCAGTCTCTCCATGTCTTTCAGTTTAGCCTTTGTCACTTTTCCTCACTGGATTGATTGTCATACAAATCAGTGGAGTGTGATCGGGTGTGTGTGTGTGTGTGTGGGGGGGGGGTAGGACAACCTCCAAACCAGCGGGAGGCTCCAAAGAGACCTCATAAACATCCGCATGTTATGTAGTGGCCTAACGCCACAGAGCAGGGGGGGCAGATGAGATGGAGTGCCAGCGCACGCTTGGTGCAAGGGCCAACGAGACCTAATGGGCAAGTTTGTTGGCAGCAGGGTAGCGACAGTAGGCTTCACATTTCCTGTCCTGATTTAAGTGTTAGGAATCCAGACTGCTGCTTTAACTTAATGAGGATGACAGATTGTCTTGTCTTGTATTTTGATCTGGCTGTCCACCTATTACATGGTGAAGAATTTGACTATAGTTTATAGGAAGCCTGCTGTTGACAGGCTTTTCACTTTCGTTCTTGAAAAAAGTGCCTTTTAGTCATCGCCGTAGTTTCCACTGCAAAAGACTACATATGGTGCTCTGCCTGAAGAGATGGGGAGCAGGCTGCGGCAGACCAACTCCTGAACGTCACCAGGCTA
>NC_063194.1:18561344-18571344 GCF_017589495.1 Alosa alosa
GATCCCTAGCCCCCAAGCGCAGCCAGACAACCACCAGCCCTCTTCCCTCCACCCCGCTCTCACCAGCAGCTCATGCCAAAGTTCATCTCTCCTTTCGCCACTCATTCCTGCAACCGAGGGCCCCCCCAGGCCTTTCATCCGTCCGCTCTTGCACTTGACCGGTCACGAGGCCTCGGTTGTCATTCGCCGTCCATCTCCACTGCTCATCTTCAATGGATGAGCTCCAGGCCCACCGACAGCACCCTCACAGGGTTGCCCAGCACTTCTGTAAAACAAAAAAGCAAAACAGGGAGGAAAGCAAACTGCATCTCTACTTCTACTTCTACTTCAGTTTTTTTCTTTCTCTTCTCTCTCTTTCTCTCTTTTCTTTCCACACAGAGAGGGATAATTAGCCGACGACTGTCAGATAATTAGTGAGGCTGCATCTAATTTTGGTCTCAACCTCTAACGATAATGGTCAAAATGAAATCGCTGAAGTACTACAGACAGCACATTGGGCTCGCTCAGGAAAATGGGCTCCATTGAATCATGGCAGCTCCAAGGCAGTGGGTGAGGGAATGAGCAATATGGTTCAAATGGCGCAGAAACTAGCCGATTTCTGCAGACACTGCAGACATGTCACACCACCTTAGGAGCAACATGTGTATGAGTGTGGGTTTGGGTGGGATGGTGTGTGTGTGTGTGTGTGTGAGAGAGAGAGAGAGAGAGAGAGAGAGAGAGAGAGAGAGAGAGATAAAGAGACAGAGAGAAAGAGTTTGTGTGTGTGTGTGTGTGTCTGTGGTGTTGTTTTTTGTGCATCTGCATATAGGTGTGTGTGTGCATGTGTGTGTCACTGTGTGGTTCTGTGTGTGTGTGTGTGTGTGCATGTGTGTGCATGTGTGTGCATGTTTTGTGCACCTGCTGGGTTTTGAGCATCGGTATGTAGGCATCTCATGGTATTCTGTGGTATAGAGCTGTGGTAGAGCGGATGGAGCGGAGGTGTAAACTCTGTGTACTGGACCTACACCTGACTCCAACATGCTATCTAATCAACACTCCATGCGCTCTATGTGTGCGCAGCGTAGTCATGTTAGTTAATACAATTTCAAACTGTGGAAACAGTGGTTCATACAGTATGCTGACAGTGGATTCCCAGTTTACCTTACAGTGTGCTAATGCACAGTATTGACATTTTAAAGCCTCCTGCATGGTGCATTCTATAATCAGTTTCATACCCTGCCTGGACGTAAATAGGCAATAATTGTATACACTTGCATCCTGAAAATGCTACTATAAGCACACTGTCCGGAAGCTATTACATTTATAGCAAAGGAGAGAGACTCTAAATGTGATGGTATTATTTTTTTGTTTTCCTGCTGTCCCACAAATTGCTGGACTTTTTGCTTTATTGGTCGATCATCTACCCATTTCCCTTTATGATTGAAACCTCTTGTTGTAATGCTACGCATTACTCTAAACTTAAAACTATTGAGTCATTAGAGACAATAATAAGGCATGGTCCCCAAGGTGTAAATACGAGAGCGCTTAATTGTTTAACTCAGCTCAGTGAAAGGGCCATGGGTTCCCTTGTGGCTGTATACCTACAGGCTGGGGACATTTGTTAGAACATACTGTAGCTTTGCAGAAAGGCTCGGTAAACATTGAGACTGCCCTGCCACAGAAAATGACTGCTTATGATGTAGGAAAAAATAGGACCTGTCTGGCCAGCCGGGGCCTAGACGACAAACATTTTCCCTATTGTCTGTCTACCCCTCCAACCTGTGTGTTCTCCCAGTTTAACCAGAGACATTCTAATGAGGAGACACAGCACTCAAAAAATCCTCCATAGAAATGCACAGTGTTAGTTTGTAACGCCAATGGCCGTTGTCTACACATATCCCACCCCTTCCTCGGCAAAACGTTGACATACAGCCATACATTGAGCAGATCATGTGGTGTGATGTGAATACATTGAGCCAATCATATGATGTGTTGTGAAGACATCGTGCCAATCATGTGTTGTGAACTCGCTGCTGGAGCAAGGTTGGTGTCGTGAAACCTTTCTGCCGAATAGGATGCCCGATGAGTGCCCAAAAAGTGTTGCAATATGGCCGCCGAGTGGAGGGACTTGCCTAAAAGGACTTTGGTTTAACCCAGTTATTTATTTTGAGCTTGGAGTTAGCACTTTTTTTTGCAGTTTTTGGACTGTAGATAGTTTTCAGGTCATTTGAACTTTTCGGGCATGATCAGTTCACATGAGCAGAATATGAAACACACTTTTCTTGTTTTGTGTGGTGTTTTTTTTGTGGAATGAAATATTTATTCAGTTCAAGATGTCAGGCCTCTCAGCACAGTTTGTTATCTCAATTTTAGAGAGACAGACCAAACTCTCTATTTACAGTTTCAAAAAATGGATGATCTGGTCCTGGCTAATCGTGCCCCAATCCAACTGGACTGAACTGTGTAGCTGTGTATACCAGTGACAAGACAGGTTTAAAAAAAAAAAAACTCCAAAAAAAACAATTAGGCTACAGCCACAGTGATGAGGCTGCACAGGTTGTTGTGTGTCGTTCCCCTGTGTCCTAAACTCACCACTGACCTATAATGATCATTATTGTTGTGTACAAGGAGCACTCACTCAGCCCAGTTCGTGTAAGGACTGATGATGGTTTGGTGTTTTTCAGTGTACTGATGGGGGGGATCCTCCTCCATGAGGCCACAGTGAGGAGAGCTGTGATCTGACTCCTCTAAAGTCCTGATAACTCCCAGAGACCCCCACTGGGCCTCATTTGGTGGACATTGTTTTTTTCCCTTCGGACCACTGCGGCTTTGTGTTTTCTGTGTGAAAGTTTAAGCAAGCTCCAGAAAGGAGAATGTGAAAATATATCTCTCCAACCCCTCGCTCTCTATCTTTTTCTGTGTGTGTGTGTGTGTGTGTGTGTGTGTGTGTGTGTGTGTGCGCACATGTGAGTATATGAGTAAGGGAGAGAGAAAAAGAGAGAGAGGGTGAGTGTGTGAGAGAGAGTTTCAGCAAGCTCTTATAAGTCTTGTAAGTGTGAATGTGTGTATCTGTATGTTTGCTTTGTGCATTTGGGTGTGTGTGTGTGTGTGTGTGTGTGTGTGTGTGTGTGCACTCCACTCCCCTCACCCTTGTACTTTCCTCCCCTCTCCCACACAGTGGCACAACTTGCTCTGCCTTATTAGTATTCCATCTGTGTGCGCGTGGGGTCATGCGATCTCCACCCTTCTATTTCCCCAGCATCATCCCTCTCTCCCTCTTTACTCCTTCTTTCTAAGGGGCTGCAGCAGAGGTTTCTTTCACCGCAAGCCCAGGGAACATAAATAGATGTGCAAGTTGGGGGGGGGGTGAGGCCTCGGGGAGGTACTGTATGGATATATGTTGTCCATCGGCAGTTTCGAGGCGTTCTTTTCGTCAGAGGATATTATCCTGTCTTGCGCGCATTACGCCAGTAATTCAATTGGGGATAGATGAAAGCAAAGCTTCCTTGTTGCTCTTTTCTTTCTTTTTTTTCCCCTCCATTCCTACTCCCCTTTTCCCATAAACGGCTTGTATGCCTGTCAACATCGATAACAGCAGTCCAGGCGTGCCGCCACTGCTGCTGATGCCCCCTCCCTCTCTCGAATCGGTCAGAACATTGCATTTTGTCGATTGGTTAACTCCAATTCGCTGTGTGCCTGGTTGTCTTTTTTGTGCTGACATCTCCCCTGGATGACTGTCTACATGTCCTTCATTCTGCCCGTCTCCCTTTTCCTCTTCACTCTCTCCCCCATGCTATCATCTGCTTCTCTCCAGTCTATTGTTGTTGTTCATCAGTTGTATGTCATGCGTCTGGAATTCAGGAGGTGAGTGATGCCGTAGATGCTAACACCGGCGAAATCTATGCTGCATCTTTTCAGCCTGTTTTTTTTCACGTCTGGGTGAAAGCACACTGGGTAAAGTGTGTGTGTGTGTTTGTGTGTGTGTGTGTTTGTTGTTCGTGCACAACTGCGCATCCTCGGAGGCTGATGTGGCCAGTCGAGCAGTCGAGAGTGAGACGAGCCGACCCACACATGTGAAAGACAACGAGTAAACCACGGCAATCTGTCCTGGCGCTGTCATGAACTAATAGCGGCTCAACATGGACATCTGGGCCGAAGAGGGGAAAAATGAGGTCTGTCTGGCTCGTCGGTGGCGGCAGGGGGAGAGGAAGAGGCGTAATAGTGAACGGTCCACGCGCGCGGCCGGAAAAAAACAGAGGTGCAAGAGAGAAGGATCGGGAAGGAGAGAGAGGGAGAGAGAGAGAGAGATGGAATGCCACTGCATGGTGCGCTAGCTAATGCTTCATAAGATTGGCAGTAAAGTGTGGCTGTGGTCGGCAGGCCGGGTTTAGTGTGTGCATTACCGAGCTACATAAATCTGTTGCGGCCGGCCCGGCAGCAGCACCCTCCCTTCACCCAACCCCACTCCACTCCACCCAGCCCACACCACCCACACCACCCATACCCACACCCACACCCACACCCACACCCCTCCTGTCTGCCTGCTTGTGTGTGTATTTAATTACCTGAGCCTGCTCTCTCCCTCTCTCTCTTTCCCTCTCTTCCTCTCTCTCTCTCTCTCTCTCTCTTTCTCCCTCTCCCTCTCTCTCTCTGTCCCTCGCTCTCGCCCTATCGCCGGCTCCCCAGTCCTCCAGCTCCAGCGGCAGCTAATGGCCTGCCAGCTCCCCCCATCACTCACTGGCCCACAGCTGGCTGGCAGAGCCGAGAGGGGAAAAGCCTCACCTGGAGTTATGAGCGGGAGCCCCAGTCGTAACTCCTCGCACTCGTGCCACATCCCTCTCCCCCCGCACCGCACAGTCTGAAGGGCTTACGTATGCTGTATAGTGGTGTGCGCTCTCTCTCTCTCCCTCTCCTCTCTCTCTCTCTCTCCCTCTCCCTCTCTCTTTCTCTCTCTCTCTCTCTCTCTTCTCTCTCTCTCTCTCTCTGTCTCTATATCTACCTATCGCTCCCTCCTCTCTCTGTGTTTCAGTGTTTGTTTTTTTTATCTCATGTTCTGTCCCTTCATCTTTTCTGTCTTAATCTGTCTATCTCTTTTATGTTTTTTCCACTCAGTCCATCCTGCTTGCATATGCCTTTTGTTGTCCCCTCCTCCCTTCAACTATAAACACACTAAAGCAGTATACTTAAAGCAACCCAAAAGGTTTATGGTAAAATGCTGATGTGCGTTGCCCATAGTGGTGAGGCCTGCATTGGGAACAGAGCTTCCCCATACATAATCTGCTGGAGCAGTGAGTTACTGCACTCTCTGAATGGCAGATGATTAAAAGCGGCGATTTCAGCCAGTGTGATTACTGTTCCCTTACACGTTTTCACCTAATGATGACCCGGACCAATCATCCACATAATGGCAGGTTTTTTTCCTCACAAGATCTGTTGAACTGGCGTTTTTCTTTCTTTCTTTCTCCCTTTCTTTCTTTCTTTCTTTTTTTTTCCTCCTCGCTAAGCGCTCATTAGAGGGACTGCGGAGACCTCTTTGTCTTGTCCCCCGACGCTCAAGAAAACCCGTTCACGTGATCCATCCTCACTGTGACTAGAATGACTGGCAGTGACCTTGGAGATTATTGCTAGACTCGACAGAAAAAAAAAATGCTATATGTTTGTCAAGGAGCTGTCTGTCATCAATGAGCTTTTGTGTTCACTATCGATCGGCTCCAAGGCAGGACACAGGGGTTGATGGATGCACGGTAAACAGACTTGTGCACCGCCAGCAGCAGGCTCAGCCAAGAGCCCCAGATGATGGGACGTCAATCCCCCCTCCGAGCCTGCATTTTATCCCAGGGTCTACTGCCCAGGTTCTCTCGCCCCCTCCCCGCTTCAACCTAGGACACCCCCAAAGCCAACAAAAAAAAAAAAAAAAACGACTTCATACTTGAGCACCCATTCCATTTGCAAACAGAGTGTGGATTATGCAAATTGTCGGTATATCGATCAACGAGAACCAGTGGCTTTATAGAGAAAGCTGTGGTGTTGGAACTGTATGTACAGTAAACACAGATACAGACAACTGACGCAATTCCCCAGTCAGCTGACCTGCTTTTCTCAACAGTCAGGAAAGTCGCTCCAGGGCCTAATTGAGTGTGTTATGGTCCTCACCAAGCCAATAATAGACATGGAGTATGTTACACAATGAGCACTGCTGTCTTCACCAGACATTTCTCTTTTTTCGGGAGCATGAGTAATTGCAGTAGCTCGTCTTCAACAGGGTCAGACAAGAAAAGGGGACACAAATGAGAGGCCCTGTATTACCCTGGGCCTACATTCACAAAAATACCTACAGTACGGCTGAAAGTAACTTCTAATGGATTTAGGAGCAAGTTTAAAAAATAATGCATGTGTCACTCCAAAGGCCCATTTTAGCAGCGCAAGGTGTTGAGCACCACCTAAAACACAGCAGAATAGGGAGATATGCTCCGCGTTTCTAAGCATTATGTCTTTTAGCAGCATATTAGAGAGAGATTATAGGGCCCTCTCAGACAAACACAAATATGAATGGTTCAACCTGTGTGGCATACCACTTAAAAAGTTGAAAATATATATGTGTGTGTGTGTGTGTGTGTGTGTGTGTGTGTGTGTGTGTGGGTGTGGGTGTGTGTGTCTGTGTCTGTGTCTGTGTGTCTGTGTGTTTCTATATATATGGTACTGAGCACCTTTTTTAAACTAGAGGCCCATACCAAACTGGTTGAAATAAGGCAATCCTTAGTCTGTCACAGTCAGGCGGATATGCTAGAGGATGAAGAGCATGGTTTCCACTCCAGGAAAATCATTGTTTTATATGATCAGCCATTCTTGGCCCGTCATACACAGTACTGTATATACACTACCTGATTTGAGTGACAGATTTCACATTTTTATCTGTCCACAAACTACATTCACATTTGCAATTCTTGCAACATGGCAAAAAGTCAAGGCTGGCTGTGGTTGTATTGAAAACCCAGACACTTTTCCTTTAAAATAGAACTGGAAGCCTGATCTGTACTTGAACATGGGTTGTACATTTGTTTTATTCACAGTTCCAAAGGGGGTAACAAAACTTTCTTTTCATATTCCAGTGCACATTATATACCTTTTTTTTCCTATGGTTAATTTATTGTCAGCCCTTTGAAATATAGACAAATGGAATACAATTTATTTCTGAATCAGAGAATCAAGATATTTGTTATTTTAATTTGTCTTGTGAGTACTTTAATTAATGTGTTCTTGACGACAAAAAAACACATGTAGGGGAGACTATTTGCATGCACTTTCAAATTTCTGATTGGAGTTTTTCTGTGTAAAATTAAAGATGTTGTTTACGACACTCACTAACACTAATCAGAATGGGACCATTTCTCCCTCAGTTCTATCGAGCAACTCTTTGAACAAAACATCACTTCTTTTTTTTATCTATCCCTCAGACACCCTAACAGAAATTAAAACAGATATGATGCCAAATTAGAAAAAAAGAATATGTGTGTTTTTATTTTCATCTGAATAAATACAGTATCAGATTAGGACTACTGACAAAGGTTGTGCACACAGGTTGCATTTTCCAAATGGCTTTTTATTATATTTACATTAAACATTTAAATTACTTAAATCACTTAAAAGATTATATTTATTGTTTATATATTTATATTTATTATTTACATTTATATATGTCAAAGAAATGTCAAAGTCAATAGATATCTGCACACCAGTGAATGCAATACTTTACTGAAGTTGTAGTTGTTGTAGTAGTAGCAGTATTATACCAAATACCTACAGTGTAAGATTGTTTGGCCCCTACACCTTGTGCCCTCTTCTGTTGGACTTCCTCCTTCCCTCTTCCTCCTGTTTGTGCTGTGAATCACACATAGTTTATACGGGCATAGGAAAGCATTCAATGCAAATAGACATTTCTCTGAGGCCCCTGTAATATAGTGCTTAATGATGTACAACAGACCCTCTAATGAATACGAGATTAGTTCTCAAGCAGACTCCAAAACTGGCCATAAAGAACACAAAACGCAAGAGCCAAAATCAGTCCTTACCATTTCATATCCCATATTGTGTGCTGAGCAGTGTTGCTAAGGACATGAAAGCACATTGTTTATTTTGATATTTTGTATAATGCCTCAATACACTGAAAATGGAGTTCATGTGAAGGTTTACCTTTCTAATGTGGTGTTTGGTTCCTTTTAAGCATCCAATACGTCAATGCATAATTCATGTTGATATTTCAGTGTCACAAAACCAAATCATACCACCAAGGAGCATATTTGTTGTTTCTTTTTTCCTTCCTCCTTCTTCTTTGCCTTCTGAGGGGTGTTTGATCTCTCGTGTGCGAGTATGTGTGTGTGCATGTGTGTGTTCACATCAGTCCAGCACGAGGTCAGACTGATCGACCTGCTTTGATATTTTATAGAACCAGCCCCTTCTCTCTCCTCACCCTCTCTCTCACGCACAGTCTATGCCTATGTCTCTCTCTCTCTCTCTCTCTCTCTCTCTCTCTCTCTCTCTCTCTCTCTCTCTCTTTTCTCTCTATCCACCACTGAATATTCCCTTTGAGTGGAATGTCTGACACAGTCCTCCTGCTTCTGCACATTCTGTGACCTATCCCTCCTGTTAATGTTAACATACGTCTACATGGCTTTGCATTTACTCTTAACCTGCTTAGTCTAACAGCAGACTTATTGGATTATGCCCAGTCAGGGCACCCCCATTCTCCTGAGAACAGAGAACTTTTGTACTGCCTTTCCACATTCCACATTCAGTCGGACCTGACTACAGTATCTTTTGAATCCGGCCAAATTCTCATCCCATGAGGAGGCTCACGAATACGTTACAATCAACATTCTAGCTTCAGTCTAGTCTGATTGGATTTCTGGAATGTCAGAAATTCTTGTTGGCCATCTTGCGATGTGAACGCTTTGAACGTACAGTGTGTACACAGCAATCGTGACCAAGAATGCATAAAAGAATGCACAATGTCTGCACAGCTTTAGCCTTCATAGACCTTGTGCAAAGGACTGAAATATGTCAATCATACAGCTAGGGAAAATTCTGCTTGTTGCTAGAGAAGAACAGACTCTCCTAACATTTCCCTAAAGCGTCGCTACCAGTCTCAATTTTTTGTGAGTGTCGCTTTCAAAAAGTGGATCCAAATTGATAACATTTTTTTCTGCAGTTTACTGACTCAATAACACTTAGAGGGATACAGAAAAACAACTGAGCCGGACATGGAAGAAAAAGTTGAGCAGATTACTGGAGATTTGCTGGCCCCTGGGAGTTCTCCCGGAGCCGATGTTGACAAAGCAGAGCCAATTCAGGTTGAGTGGAGGCGAAAAAAAATTCTCTGGGCCGAAAAACCATTGGAGTATGCAGGCTGTATATGATAGCATTTGAAATGTCTTTGTGTGTTGCTCCCCCTCCTCATTCTCTCTGTCTCTCCCACTCTCATTCTCCCTTGCCTACCCGTGCCAAGGGTAGTGTGTCTATGAATAATTCAACTGTCAAATCCAGAAATCTATGAAATAAAATCATTTGTTGCCTGATACTGTACTTCACAGTGAGATTGTTTATTACAATGGAAAAGCAAGACTTCAGTGTGGGTAACAATCGATAGTCTGATGAAATCTCCTCCTCCAAAAAAAAGAATGCACATACATACGCAGACTGAGGCTTGCACACATGCTCTCTCTCTCTCACAGTCACACACACATGCACACACACACACACACACACACACACACACACACACACACACACACACACACACACACACACATAGCCTCAGCTGCTGAGTAGAGAGAAGCTACAAAATGAGCGTTTGGGGAGGGGGGTCCAGCATAGGAGAGGGCTGGCAGTGGTGGGGTGGGTTGGAGTATCCGTTGGTCTGAAAACCCTGTTAAAGCCTCACATTTTTCAGCCTCTCTGCCTCCATGTCTGTGTAGAGAGCACCAGAATTACATTAGCTCCTACTCAGCCTCCGAAAGCTTAGATG
>NC_063194.1:18576344-18586344 GCF_017589495.1 Alosa alosa
TCTCCCCCTCTCTTCCTCTGTCTCTCTCTCTATATGTGTCTCTCTCTCTCTCTCTCTCTCTCTCACACACACACACACACACACACACAGGTGGCAGGGGCCACACAGTTCTCCCTCCGCTCTTCAGGGAAGGAGACATCGGGCCCCAGGGAGCCATTCCCAGTCGGTAATGGGAAACAGCGTGAGCTGAGGGAGATGAACAGTGTGGACACCACGGGCCGCTGCAGTCTCGCTTGTGCTCAGTAGTACACGCAAAAGATTTGAAAGAGAGAGAGAGAAAGAGAGAGTGTGTGTGTGTGAGAGAGAAAAACAGAGAGAGGGAGAGCTGGGAGGGAGCCGAATAAGAGAGCTTTGGATGGCATCGGCAGTAAAGCGCTCACGCCTGGCCCATTAATAACAGTAATACGCATGTGGCGCCACAGCCGGGAGAGCACCACTGACACTTTAATGGGCATTTTTTACTTTTGTTTTTAAATAATGCATGTGCTGCTTGTCAGCACAGCTCTCCTCTCTCTCTCCCTCTCTTTCCTTCCCTCTCTCTCTCTGTCCCTCTCTTTCTCTTTCCCCCCTCTCTCACACTCTCTCTTGCCCCCTCCAAACCCCCACCTTTATTCTCTATTTCTTGCTTACTCGCTGTCTTGCTCTTTTTTCTCGCTTGCTCATTCTTGTTTCTGCTCTCTTTGTCACTAGCTTTGCTGGTCTCTTTCTTGCTCTTCGGCGCTCTCTCTTTCCTGTGCATCTTTTACAGAGTTCTATTGTGTAGGAATTACAATAGGGACCTCTGTTCTGTTGCCAGTGTGCTATAAGCTGCATTCATCAAACGTGTGCTTTGCTGTGTGTGTGTGTGTGTGTGTGTGTGTGTGTGTGTGTGTGAGTGACTACAGTTATGTTGGGAAGAATACAGACGGTATGTAGTGTATAGGCCCCTCTACTGGTGTGAGCATATATAGCAGAGCCTTGAGTTTGTGTGTGTGTGCGTGCGTGTGCGTGCGTGCGTCGTGCGTGCGTGCGTGTGCGTGTGTGTGTGTGTGTGTGTCTGTCTATGTGCTTGTCTGTGTGTAGTCTATGGCTCTAATGTTGTATGGTACTAGTGGACAGGTCTAATTTAGGAGCTCATCTCGTGGGCTGATTGTCTTGTCAGGTGTGCCCAGTAGCTGGGGTCATCTCTCTCCTGCTCCAAGCAGGTGCTATTGTTTTGTTATGGCCCTCTGCTTCCCCCTCCTCCAAATGCCCCCTCTTTCTCTCCCTCTAAGGAAGTTTCTCCTCCCTGATATCTCTTTATCTCTCCATCCTTCTCTGTTTCCACTTCTCTGACATGTCTTTATTCCTATACAGAGCATTTCCTTCTCTGTGTCACTCAGGCCTCCCTCTCCAGCACTCTGCTCACCTGGTCCTCCATTTTATTGTCTTCTGCTGTAGTTCTATGTACCACAACCTCCCTATCTCTGTTAACCTTCTCCATTTTTTGTTTGTTGTCCATTACTTTCTACTGCGACCTTGATTCTCAGGCTCCCTCGCTTTCTCCTTCTGCTCTTTCTGTTTACATCTCTCAGATAAATGTGCTATTCTAAACAAGACATTGATTTTTATAGACACTGTGCAGTGCACCCAGTCTTATCATGTGAAAGTTGTGCACTTACATCTATACATAAGTGTGTGTGTCATATTGTTGTTATATCAAAAAGAATTGCTGATTAATATTGATGTTAATGTTTGATTAATAAGAAAGGTATTGAAGAACATTTGACATTCAAATACACTTTTGGAGCATGAGACTTAATCAATTATAAGGTTAGCCTCCATATTTGTTAGCTAACTGGGCTATGAAAATAAACTAGCTTGAGATGCTATTGCAAGCTAATGTTACTAAATAAAACAGGGTACAGTCTTTTGGCATTTGCCTACTTCAGACCTACTCCAGATATGGTACCAGGCGACTATTTTACAACATATCTTAAAGATAATGTCATGTCATCCTTTGCTTTTGTCTTACTGAATACTGGATGCTGCCAACTTAGCAATCCTCCTGATGCCTGTGTGTCTTGAACTGCTGTAATTTCCAGTGACACAAAGTATTGGGAGGGAGGGGCTGTGTGTGATATACCGTTAATACCAATACCGTTATCATTTATTTTACAATTCATATGATTTTTTGTACACATCTTTATGCAGTTGGAATGGGAGAACTATACACTACAATTTCTGACCAATCCATAAAAGTTGACATGAATGCAGATATGTTATATTGAACAAATGCATGAATGTGGAGGTAAATATTTGGGATTTACCCATGAGCCCTTTCTCTTCTCGTCCTCACAGGAAACACTTTGTGTAAGTCAGGAAGCATCACCGTGTTTGGGAACGTGGTGTGCAGTGGGCTCCTGAGTGACCCCCTCTGGCATTTGGGAGTGCCCCTTTTCACAAGACTGGTGAGTTGAAGTGCACTCCTTCTTTCCTTTTATCCCTCTATCCTCTATCCTCTGTTTGCCTCCCCTCGCTCCCCTCCTGCCTCTCTCTGTCCCTCTCTCCCTCTCTTTTTTTGTTCCTTTTACTATTTCTTTCTCTCTCTTTCCCTCTCTTCCTCTCTTTCCTTTTCTCCATCTCCTTCTTCTCTCTTGCCCTCTCCCTCTGTCTCTCTTCCTCTCATGGTTCTCTCCTCCCTCCCTCTCTCCCTCCCTCTCCTCCTGCGCTGCTCCACGGTGCTCCTGCGCTGCACTCTGTCTCAGGTGTTGTGTTGTGTGAAAGCTGAACAGTCCCGGGGGAGCACGGAGACGCCTCCTCTGATGCTCGGCCGTTTAACGGGATTCTGTTGCGTCTGTCTGAGAGGCTGGGGACATCCGTCTTTTACCTTCGCCGGCTCTTTAAAGGCCCCTCCATGTTGTCTCTCTTCTCTGTGCACGTCTGCTGTTATTACACGGGCCAACAGGAGCTAGATCCCAAGCGAGCAGCCGAGTTGAGAGGTTGAGTTAGGTTTTTTTTGTTGTTGTTGTTTTTTACCCTCCACCTGAAATGTGTGAAAAAAGGGGAGAGTTTTTTTGAAGTCTTAAGCACAAGGCAGCTCAGTGTTAACTGGGAAAATAGAGCGCGCTTCTTAATAATTGATGCGGTTTCATTTTATGTGGGCAGTCTGATTGAGTATTCTGAGATTGTAATGAAAGTATTACACACGAGGTGTTTCCCACCTTTAGAGGAAATGATCAAATATTTATTTGAAACCGGACTACACTACCTGTTTCTGTTTTTACCATTCTGTGCGATACTCATAACTAAGTGAAACCTGGTCTTTTGGTTTATTTGTAGAGACTCGTTTAAAGAGTGATTATATGGCTGCCCTGAGTATACTGTAGGCAGTAATGCTAAGGGGATTATAGGAGGTCTTTTTCATGTGCAGCTGAATATACAGATCAGACATACACATCTACAGTATGGTAGCAAACATGTTACAGGTGTGCAACCTCACCAGCACATGCACACACACACACACACACACACACACACACACACACACACACACACACACACACACACACACACATTTGGAAGCCAAAATGGATATTCACAAATGCAGAGATTCTAATATTAATGTAAATACACAAACACACCCTTCTTTCACACACACCACACACACACAGGCACTCACACAAACAGACACACACACAAACATTCTCATGCACATTATGAATGATTCAGAGCAGGGTGGCTTGCGCAGAGGTGAAGCCTTTGAAGGATGGGGAAATGATAAAGACATCAAACAGTGCAGCTGCCAGGGATGGGGGCCCTCATTTGAATGTTTGAAACACAGTGGCTGCTGCTCACCGCGCCGCACTCACATGGAACACAGCCCAGCACTCATCCATGAAAACAACGCAACACCACGCCACAAATGCAAGAGCCTCATGAAGCTCTCTCCATTAATGAGTCACTAAGGTGAAGACATCCCTTATTTATGACCGCCGCGCAGCGAACTATAGGTTTAGTCAGAATTTGTTTTTTGTCCAAATTTCCGCCAAGGATTCCCGGGACACTGAAAGACCGGGGTAGACGAAACTTGGTGGGCATGTAATCCCATATGGATAGCATGGAACCATGGTTTTCGTTTTGATCTGTAGCCCCAGCTGGACTGCACCCCCAAAAGGAGGGTAGGGCAGACACAGTTTTCTGTGAATATCTCGAGAACCGTGGGTTTAGGAGGACCATTTTTTTTTGTATGTTGATCTCAAGGGGCCATGTCAACCCATTCCATAACCACTCATTTCATGTATAGCACCACCTAGTTAAACACAAAAAAGTAAAAATGAGGCAGACCCAGTTTTCTGTGAATATCTTGAGAACCATAGGGCCTAGGATGACCAATTTTTTCCGTATGTTTGCCTCCAGGGGTCATGTTAACTCATTCCATGTGCACACATGTGCATAAACAGATACACACGCACACACATACATTCACAGTAATCATCATTATGACACATACTCACACAGTAGACATATGCACGCATGCATGCACATGCACAAACACACATCACGAGCAAACACACAAGCAGCACACACACACACACCCACCCACACACATAAACATAAACATGTACATGCACACATGCACACAATTCAAGAATTTCTCAGAATTATGAACAGGCAAGATGGGGGGTGGGGTTGTATAAAATTAATTTTACATGTGAAGTCTATGAACTAATCATGTTTTGGTACTTGTTGTCTAGCAGATAGCAGTGAGAATTGAGTGTGGATAATGCAATTTAATGAGACAGTTAGAATCATATAGGCCTTTCAGCGTGATTTATTTTTGTGGAAAAAAATGCTGGACTGGACTTTTGTACCCGGCTCTGTCACATCTAGTTTCCATTTATATTTACGGCTGCTAGCTGACTTCCTGTTTTGTGAAAGAAAATGCCCTATTTTAATGGTGCGGATGTGGAAGGTTTGAATCGTTTTTATCCGTGACCAGTTGCTATTACGTGGTGTTCAGTTTTAAAGGTTTGCTCATCTTAATATAGGCAATGTATAAATTAATAAATTACTAGTTGCGCAAGCAAATCTGTCACTACAATTTCAAGATGATTTCCTTCATGAAAAAAAATGAAAAAATGCACACAAATACATCCTCACATGTTCACTAGTATATGTATATGCACACACACAAATGCACACACACACACACACACACACACACACACACACACAAGAAAAAAAAAACATATTCTTTGATAGTCACAGTAAGAAGCTGCAGGGATGAACCCCCCCAGGCCATAATTAGAGCACTGTCTACAGGCATGAATGCTTGAACATGCTATATCTTATGCAGTGCTTTAAACTAAATTCGCTGTTGGGTTTCACATACACGGCTGACACATGCTCTGTGGGTGGTACAGGATTACACCGTGGTCCTCATGCCAAAGACCATCTTATCAGCTCACTCAGCTGACAGTGACCTAAAGGTCACACTGGATGCCACTCTTGTTATTTCCTCCCACGTTTGTTATTGTGGAAAAGCGGAACTGTAATGCAGGATCTCATCGTAGTGGTTTATCTGATGGCTGATCTGATTCTGCATGCTGTTCCAAATCCTGGCTTGTGTGTTGCTGATGGTAGACGGTTTTCTGCCATTATTACCTCAAATCTGAGCCCCTTAGACAAGGACCTAGCATTTGTGAGATATCGTACTGTAGATAGGCACGATTTATGCATTAACCAATGTTTTTGGTTAAACATGAGCTTTCGTGTGTGTAATATGAAGTGGGGTGAGAGAGATGAAGAGCAGGAGGGGCTGGCGGGGGAGACTAGAGTGACAGTGGGTGGTGGTGGTGGGGTGGGGTGGGGGGGGGGGGTGGTTGGAGAAAAGCTGATGAAGAGGAGAAGAAAGACAAAGAGTTAATCAGAAGAAGAAATCTGAGACACACTCTTGTGGGAGTTGAATCCACTGGGGACAAGGACAGGAACTAGAATCAGGAGAGTAGAATGGAGGTATGTGTGTGTGTGTGTGTGTGTGTGTGTGTCTGTGTGTGTGTCTGTGTCTGTGTGTGTGAAGATGGGGGGTGCTGGTTCACAGTGTGCCTCTGTTAATTGTGGTCCCTAAGGGAGCTGGAGAGGATCAAACCCTTGCCCCCCCCCCCCTTCCTCTCTTTAACCACTGTCTGCTCAATAGCACAGCTGTTTACATTTCCCTTAAAACCACTCACGGATGCTCTCACTTTTACGCCGCCCCCTACTTAGGTTACATCAGAGCCGTAACTCACACTTAACGCATGTGACCATGTCAGCCCATCCCATACACTACCTCATTTGTCTTTCAAACCTGAGACAACCTCTCCATCTTGTGCGGATGCATTTGCATTCTTCAGCACAGCTTGTTTTGGAAGTCACTTCCACAAAGCAAAGCCCCACCAGACGACCACGTGTAGCCATTTGCTGTACCCTCCCCTTTTATTTGCCCCTCTTTTACCATACTCTGTATACTGGACTAGATCTTACTTCTGCGGCCAAATCATTCCCATTTCCTTACGTGCTCAAATCAAATAACCCGGCATGGCGGCCCCAAACTGGACTCTGTATGACAGGCATCAGTCCACCCACCTGGCCACCACCCTTCCCCATCGAGTGACCCATAAATGAGTTGAGGAGTGTATCTACAGAGACCCGCTCAGGTGAAATGTTCAATATTTACAATGGAAGGCACGCAGCGGTGTGTGCCTTAGGGCGATAAAGCGGAAGCTTCCGGAAGCTGAGGCGGAGCACAAGGTCTCTGGGGTCAGCCGGGAGGCGGCCTGGTAATCCCTAAATGGTTTGTGTGGTCTGCTATAGTGGATAGTGGATATACATTGAAGTGGAAGGATGCTGACATGGAGATGGAGTGAGTGGGAGAGAGAGTTAGAGATGGAGAGAGAGAAAGAGAGGATGGGAAGAAGGGAGGCAGCCAGACAGAGGGAGAGAAAGGGAGTAGAGAGGAGTCAGGGCCAGACGCTGTGTCTCTTTGGCGATACCCTTTCTATTTCCATTTTCATCAGTAATTGAGGGCTGTAGATCCCCAGAGAGGAGACATGGGGATTATGTGATGCTAAAATTCCTTCCGATTCTCAACTTATTTTCTCCGTTCTACCTTCTCTTTTTTTTCTAATCCCCAGAACCCCGTGTGCCCCCTGCATTAGCTCCCGCCTGTGATGCTGCATTCTCCTCCCTCTTCCTGCAAACCTCTCCTCTCCTCTCTTCTCCTCCTCTCCCTCTCCTTCCTCAATCTCGCCCTGCATCTCCTCGCTCGCTCCCTCCACTCGCCCCTTTCTCCCCAGCCACACACCCACCAAACACCCCCCATCTTTTTGCGTTCTCTTTCTGCCTTCAGTTATTTATGAGGAGGACTTGAAATAGACTTGAGTATTTGATAAAAGCGTGATCCTTAATCCCAGCTTCCAGAGTAGTGCTTTTCATTTTTATTTCCCATCAGAGATTGATGGAAGGCAGGCAGGCAGGCAGGAAACCGGGCGGGCGGTTTTCCACTTCCTGGTGACGGTGGATGTAAATCCATTGGGTGGGCGTCTTGCACCCGTACGGTGCATTTGTGACCACTGTGCATGCATATATTGTTTCATGGAAACCCAAAAGGCCCTTGTCATGGTAGGCAGGAAACATTAAATAAAACACTAGAAAACAAAAAAAAAATACTCAGAGCACTACTAGGAGTATAAGGGTAGTATTCATTTCAAACAGGTGCTCTTTTGTAAGTTGTTGCCAATCACAATGAAGCTGTTCACCACTTAAGCCTCGGTGAAATGACCTAACTGTAAATCACTTACCGTGACAAGTCCACACATGCTTACATTGAGAATTTCTACATTCTTGAAGAAAGCACCAATCTGGCAGGTTCCCTTCCTCTTATTTGAGAAAACAGGGTGAAAAGGCAGGGTGACAAAAAAAGAAAGAAAGAAAAAAAGAAGTGATGGATGAAAGATGACAGTAATTCTGCGAGAGCAAGGGCCTTGTGAGTGTGTGTGCCCATCGTCTCCAAGGCAGCTGCCATGGCTGGAGCTCCTTCTACTCTTCCCCCACCCCCACACTCGCCCCCACCCTCCCGCTCCATCTTCCCCCCCAGGAGCCCACCGCCGTTGGGATAAGGCCGCCACCACAACCCCCCCCCCACACTCCCCTGCAGCCTGCAGGCCTGTATCTTCCAGCCCCTGCAGCCAATTAGCCCTGTCCCACTGGAAGGCCTCTGATTGGATGATGGAGTGCCGGTGGAAAACCGCGGAAAGAGCCCAACCCGCCCTCGGTAGCCGCAGGGTTAATATTTAAAAGCCCGCGCTCTCTCGCTCACTCACTCGCTCGCTCGCTCACTCGCCTCACGAGTATTGATGATGTGCTTTGGAAATGTGCTGATGTAGGCTGGGTGTTGTGACGCTGTTTAAAGCCCCACACACACATAGACATACACACACATGTATGCATGCATAGACGCATGCCAACACATACACACACCTATACATATAGATTTGCACTGTCTGTACTTGCCCACACAAACCTACACATACACACACACATACACACATACACACACACACACACACACAGGCTTCTTCCTCCACTCTTTTGCTTGGTAAAAGAGCAGCAGACTGATGTGTTGAGGTGACTGGCGTCAGTGTGTGTGTTTGAGGCAGCCCTGGTGCAGATCACAGTGGTGAGCCTGAGCCCCGGCCCCAGTCTGTCCTCACCCTGGCCACCTGTCACCTCTCACCTCCGCAACTCCTCGCCCCATCCCCAAACTTCACGCACTACGCAGTCTGGAGTGGCAGCATCACTAAACAAAGAACTCCACGCGCAGTAGCACTACGCACATGGACGCATATACACACACACACACACACACACACACACACACACACACACACACACACACACACACATGCACACACACCCCTGTATACTCCAATTTCTTTCCTTCAACCGCTTTCATAAGTGCACATATACACACATGGAGCATGCACAGTACTTTTGCCACTGTATTTGCTGACTCTCGAGGGGCTGGGCAAGTCATGTCAGAATGAAACAGATCCTCAAATTTCTGTTCGCGGACGTCTGTGCAACCGGCGTAAACAGCACCATTAACCACCATGCCATTGACAGACAGAGAGAGAGAGAGAATGTGTGAGAGAGAAAGATGGAGAACCCCCTACCACACACACACACACACACACACACACACACCTCCCTCTCTCCTCTCCCTCTCCCTCCTTATCCTCCTCCTCCTTCACTAAATGTTACAGTACCGTGTGCAGGATCCTGTTTGTGCACGGCGAAGCTCTGCTGGTTTGCTCGCTCTCCCACTCCTTCTATCTATCTCTCTTTCTCTCTTACTCTCCCTCCCCTTTTCTCTCTCTCCCACCCTCTCTCTCTCTCTCTCCCTCTCTCTCTCTCTCTCTCTCTCTCTCTCTCTCTCTCTCTCTCTCTCTCTCCCTCTCCCTCTCTCTGCAGTGGAACAGGGACTCCAGTGGAGGAATGCTGGAGGCAGCTGTCAGAGCCAGCCCGCTACTGCTGCTGCTGCCGCTGCTGCTGCCGCTGCTCTAGCAGAGCCCCACTCTCCGCGCTCCACCAGCCCTCATCTGACTCTCACCAATAAGAGACGCCACACACACTCACACGCACACACAAACACACACACACGCGCTCACTCTCTCTCTCACACACACACACACCCCGAGAGCAAGAGAGAGCTCACAGAGAGAGACACAGAGAGAGACACAGAGAGAAGTGAAAGTAAGTGGTGCAAGAGTGAGAGAGAGAGAGAGAGTGAGGAGAGAGAGAAAGAGAGAGAGCGAGAAAACAGAGCCGTATCAAAAAAAAGAGGCAAAGAGAGAGAGAGAGAGAGAGAAAGAGGGTACCAATCCTGTCTATCCTATCCGGGCCTCCCGCTTTTCTGAGAGACGGACGAGAAAAAAACAAAATCAAGGAAGCACAAGAAGCAGGCCTCCGGACTGGACCAAAAGAAAAGTGGGGGAAAAGA
>NC_063194.1:18591344-18593844 GCF_017589495.1 Alosa alosa
TGTATTAATTGATCTGTGTCCTCGCGCCGGCATCGGGAGTCGCCTCACGTAGGCCGGCAGACACTTTTAGCACTCCTCAGGACACTTTCATTAAGCTAGCCAGTCTCCTCTCTCTCTCTCTCTCTCTCTCTCTCTCTCTCTCTCTCTCTCTCTCTCTCTCTCTCCATCTCTCTCCCTCTCTCTCTCTCTCTCTCTCTCTCTCTCTCTCTCCCTCTCTCTCTCTCATTCTCTGTCTTTCCATCTCTCTCTTCCCTCTCCCTTAAAGAGGCCCTGTCGCCACACACTCACCTGACTGCTCTAATCACCCCGGACACCTCCATCTCACGGCAGCAGCACCTCGGAGCCCAAACGCCAGCTTCCCACTGTGCTTCTCCCTCTGCAGGTGTCAGCTCTGTGTCTGTGGGTGGATGTGGAAGAGGGCCGCAGTGTGTCAGGGTGGGGATGTCACAGTCTGTACATTATTAAGTCACCTGCAGGAATTGATCTGCCACTTAAAGACGTTTATTAACTTTAAAAGCCCCCACCCCTTGTTGCAGTGTGGACATTTAAGTGACCTGCACTGGTGGGATTACTTCCATTAAAATGTAGATTTTTTCCCCCTTCCTCTTTCTGCATCCGGCCTATGAAGGACGGTAAGCTGAGTTTTACTGAGCTCATATGGCTCCGTTCCGATCCACGCGTGGGTTTTTTCTTTTGTCTTTTTCTTCAGCAGGCTGGCTGGAGAGGATCTCTTTCATGTGGAAATGCATTCGATCTTCTGATGGGAATTCCAGGGTGTGTCTCTGCTCATGGCCTGGCATTTTCTTTTTTTTTTTCAAAAAGGGAAAAAAACATATTTTATATCGGTTGATATGGAGCTTGCAGTAGTTGGTGATAGAGTTGGTATTCATCTGCTTTAGCCAACGTTTCTGGTTACCTACCGATTCTCTCTCTCTCTCTCTCTCTCTCTCTCTCTCTCTCTCCTCTCTCTCCCTCTCTCTCGCCTGCGGGGCCAATAGGTCTGCAGCCTGGCTAATTGTGATTAGACGCCGACAGCAGGCTTTTTACGGCAGGATTTTCACTCAGTGGTCCGCTTTGATTTTAACAGCGGCACTGATAGGAAGATTAGATAGTGAAGGAAAAAGGAGTGTAAAGGGGAGAGAGGGACCGACGGAGAAAGAAAGCTTTTTAAAGTACGGTGAGGGAGAGGGGAGATTGAGAGACATCTACACTTGGGAAATCACTGGCCAGTTGAGCTGAGGAAAACAGATATGTGCGCTCACTAAGAAAGAGAGAGAGAGGGGAAAAAAAGTGGGGAGAAGAAATAGGGGAGAAAAAAAGCTTCCCACTGCCTTATTGCACCTGCTATCATTAGCGCTTTTGTACACATGGTCAGCCTCCCAGGGAAAAGTCATTATCCAGCTGTGCCGTTGTTTTATTTTTTTTATTTATTTTCTCCGTTTCTTTTCCCTCCTTACCGCCACCCCTGCAGCCGCCGTTTCCCCCAAGTGGAGTGTGACTTCAGGGCTTATACCCAGCGTGGCGTTTTAATGCCTTCCAACACAATAAAGAGCAGGGTCTTAATGATGTGGGCTTGGAATGGCTATGCCTCGGGTTACACACAGACTCATGAGCCGTGGCTCCAGTCGGCCATTTTATCTCTGCCTGCGCCCGACCAGAGCGGACCAGCCCTGCCCAACACAACTCAAACCCCACAGCTGAGTCCAGCAAAGCACTGCCCACTAAGCCTGACCTCTCAATTCTGGAGCCTTCAGCTCTGGAAAGTCCAGAGTGAAGTTGTAAAGAGAACAGATGAAACCAAGGGCTGGCTCAGCAGCATGTGCGTCTGGACGGGTCAGTGCCGGCGGGCCAGCGTGCGAGGCTCTGCTGGTTTTGGGGAGTGTGTTTGCATGACGCAAACGGAATCTTAGGATTGTTAGACTGACAGTTTTGCAGAACAGCAAGTGCCCAGCACGCTCATGCGAGAGAAGGAGAGAGAAAGAGAGAGGGCGATAGGGAGGGAGAGAGAGAGAGAAGGAGAGAGAGACAGAGAGACAGGATGAGAGCGAAGACTGTGCCATGATTAATGGATGAATTCAAAAATGAAAAATTAGGATCATCTGTTGGGGCGGTTATCAGCACTCTCACACTCGGGGGAAAAAAAGTCGGAAGCGCGAGCTGCTAATTTCCGACCTGCAGTATCACTAGCAGAATGGTTTCAGACCTCTCCACACACCCAGGTTCCCTAATCTCTCTCTCTCTCCTTCCTTCCTCTCGCTGACCCCTCTTTCTCATCCTGGTCAGCCAGCTCTCCCATCGCAGTACTTTGTTCCCTTCAGAGAATTAACTACAGTACAAATCTACTGGCACAGCAGTGCTTTTACCTCTCTGGTGCGCTGCTGGGGTGACACACGCCGTTTAAGTGATGTACACAGCTGGGCCAGGGTTTCGATCCCCCATGTTGGCCATCCCCAGCCCATCGCTTCCTCCTCCAGTGCCCATGTGAGACCGGCACAGATGG
>NC_063194.1:18603844-18618844 GCF_017589495.1 Alosa alosa
ACACTCACACCCACACACTAGTAATGTGAACACAGCTATGGAGTTGATATACTGCAGTATCACTGAGCTGAAACCTGTAAAACCAAGGATATTAGGCCAGATAAATAGAATAGCATTTCTCTTTGCAGCACAAATGATATTTAGAGAGATTTGGCCTGGTTTTTTCTATGACTTTTATGTTTCCCCCCCCCAAAATACCCATTTGGGAAGAGAACAGTGTTGTTGATATATTAAGCCTGGTCCCAATAGCATGTCACCCACTTGTTTCAGGTCCTTGTTTTTTGCCTTTTCAGAAATCATCATTCACACAAACAAGCATAGGAAAATGTGCGATCGATATGGCTAGATTCCTCGCCGTCTGAAATCATCAAGTCAGAGTTGGGCCTATGGAGTGGCCTTGCTCTCCACTAAGTTTTCCTCAGAGCTGCCTTGCCTCTCATAAGTCATGGTAGACAGCAGACCAGGGGCGCATACATGGGAAAGCCGAGTCAGACATGCTGAAATATTAATCTTTAGATCAGGTGTTTCTTATATTTGAAGCATTCATATTGCCGTCATAGCATGTTTTGTTGGTGAAGTAAAAACCCCTTATGTCTTGCAGCTAAATTGGAAGCTGTGTGAAAAACCCGGGAATCTACAAGCATTTTTGAAATGGACAGCATCTTAAAAGTTAATACTTAAAGGAACCGTATGTAAGATTGTGGCCAAAACTGGTACTGCAATCACTTTCAAATTACTGTAGAACGGTGTATCCCCTCCCCCTCCATCCTGACTGGCAGAGCTGGCAACCCGGATGCCGAAATACTACTGACTTTGTGATTAGTAGATAGGTGGAGGTGGCGCATCAGGCCAAAACACAACATGACAACATCAACATCAGTTGAGGGCTGCAACTTCACTTTTTAAATGACAATATCCTGGCCGTACTACTGTTGTCAGTGATATAAGTATTTGAAATGAACATGATTTCTTAATGTCTAATGACATATCAGGGCCATTTTATGATTAATTGAAATACATTTCTTACATACGGTTCCTTTAAGATGACTGATATTTAACAGATGTTTTTATCCAATGCGACACAGACTCGCAGCAGCGGGTTTGGGAATTAGTGCTGCCGTTACCGCTGCTCCACCATGCCAGTACCTCCATACTGAACGTGCAGAGTTTACTCAGTGCAGAAGCATCAGACAAAAAAAGTAGAAATAGAATAGAATATGGGACTATTTTTATTTATTATTAATTTATTTATTTTAATTATTTTAAAATTATTTATAAATTATTTATTTCCATTGATTATACTGGAGGCTAATTGTTACAGCATATTTTCGGCGAACATTCCGCTTCAATCGTTGGTCCGGTGTACCTCGGCCGTCAGGCGCTCTTTGAACCTGATAGGCTCCTTGGGAGTTCTCACACGTTGTCATCCCGCATCTGTAAGAGCGTTTCGACATGGCGTCTGCGTTGTCAGCACGTGTCAGAGCATGTCGTATTGACGAGAGTTGCACTCTCTCTGTCCAGCTGGGCGACCTTTTGACCCGTGCAGAGAGACCACTGTGCCAGTGGCAGGCAGGTGTAAGGTTACAGTCAGAGCAGACCTCCTGATGGTGAAAGGATCCAGAGTGGACCGCTCTGGTCAAGTCACCACCATTTTCAATGCTCAATGATTCTCTTATGATGAGAAGACTGACCTGATGATGTAGTTGACTTAGTCAGGGACTTCATGAGCCCTTAAGTTTTGAGCCCATACCTTGCTGCTACGTTGTGTCAGGTTGGCATAGGAAGCTTATAAAAACAGAAGCTTATTTTCACATACACAACTGTACATCTGTCTAGAAAGATGAACACACAGACATAAGCAAAGTCACATGTGTACACAGACATGCATACACACATGCACATGAACACACACTCCCTCTCAGGGCTGTGCTGCAGCTAACTGCCGTTGACCTCCAGGTCTCGTCTCTTTCTGACCCCTCTAATGCCCTCAAAAATTCTCCCTGGATTTTCACAACCCCTATCCCTACAAACACACACACACACACACACACACAAACACACCGGTATGCACTTACTGTACATTCACGTACATACTGTACATATTCACTTAGATGCACATGTATGCACACACATACAAATGCACATTCCCAAAAGGAATCACTGATATTGTAAATACACATACACACACGCACACACACTCACACAACATAACACATACCCACACACATCTATCTCTCTCTCACACACACACACACACACACACACACACACACTTGCACAGAGTACTGCTCACTCCGTATTCCTCACCCACTCCACACATGTTCATCTCTCTCTCTCTCTCTCTCTCTCTCTCTCTCTCTCTCTCTCTCTCTCTCTCTCTCTCTCACACACACACATCCATCCATTCAGTGCTGACATGGAGCACACTATGCAAGGCTCTTAGCTGAGGTCTGTTGGCCTGAGGCAGTGCAGAGGGGTGGAGTTGTGCAGTAAAAGCTCTCGGTATTGACGTGCTCGCCTCGCCCCTCGCCAGCACCATGTGAGTGCATGTCTCTCTCTCTCTCTCTCTCTCTCTCTCTCTCTCTCTCTCTCTCTCTCTCTCTCTCTCTCTCTCTCTGGCTTTGTACTTCTTCCTTGATCTCTCTCTTCCTTGGTCTCTTTCTCATCTGGTGTTGTGTTTCTCTTTGAGATGACTGGTGATTTTAATTAGTGTGTGTGAGTGTATCTGCATGTGTGTGCGTGTGTGTGTGTGTGTGTGTGTGTGTGTGTGTCTCCATGTGATTGCATGTGTGTGTGTGTGTGTGTGAGGGTGTGCGAGAGTCTTGAGTGTGTAGAGACCCTGCCCCTCTGGCATCTGCACTGCAGCACCTTGTACGGTCAGAATGTTTGTCTCTTTCTTTCTCTCTTTCTCTCTCTCCTGCTCTCTCCCTCTCTCTATTTCTCTCTCTCACACACATCTCACTCTCCTCCTCTCTTTCTTTCTCTGTCTCTCTCTTGCTCACTCGCTCTCTCTCCCCCCCTCTTTCTCCCAGGTGAGTGATGTGTGGCTCCAACCTGCTGATCCTAGCAGCGGCGGCATTAGTTTGCAATAAAGAAGCCGTGATTGTGAGATGTGCCAGGGCCGCCCGAACAAAAAAAAGGGCGAGAGAAACAGACAGAACGAGAGAACGAAAGAGAAAAAATGAGGATGAATGACATCATATAATACCCAAGCACTGTATCAGAATCCATTTACAATAACAGCTCCCCTTGCTCTGTGATGAGCTCACGGCGTTTCCACACCACGCATCGAGAGAGGCAATGCACAAAAAGGAGGGAGAGAGAGGAGAGCAGAGAAATGAGAGGGGGGCAGCCTAATGAATGTATCACCACTTTGCTGGTTTTTCTGTGTCTCGGAGGCAGGCTGCTACTCCAGCAACACTCAGCCTAAAGACAAGCCAGCACTCTGCCAGACAAACGCAGCTCATTTGCCAGAGAGAGATAGCACATATGAGAGAGTGGGATTCTCACTCCTTTTTCGCTCCTTTTCACTCAGGCGTTTCCACTCCACCACCCCCCTCTCTTTCTTTTTCTTCTATCTCTATTTTGCACTCACCCATCCCTCTTTCCTTTACTTTCCCTCTCTCTCTTCTTTTTTTGTCTTTCACTATTGCTTTTTTGTCTCTCTCCTCCACCTCTCTCTCTCTCTCTCCCTCTCTTTACATCCCCACTCCACCCTTCCTCCTCCACACTGTGTGTGATGCTAGCCTCTCCCCGTGGCAGAGGCGCTTGTAATTACTCACACCTCCCGTATGCAGTGAGGATGTAATGAGAGGAGTGGCGTGTTGGTGCGATTAGGTGCTCGGAGGGGAAGCGCGGGCTGCTACTGCCACCACAACCCGCTCCACCGCTGCCTGTGCTGCTGCTGCTGCTGCTGCGGCGGCTGCTGCTGCTGTGGGGACTGGGGAACTGTCACATACTGCAGGGGGCCACTGGGAGCCTCTCTGGGGGTTCTGACACGACTGAGGATGTGAAGAGAGAGAGAGACAGGAGAGAGAGAGAGAGAGAAAAGGAGGGAGAGGAATCTCTCAAAGCATACTCAAGCACAGAGCCAATAGATATTCGGGGAAAAGGGGATGTGGGGAATGGGGATGTGTGACTTGAAAATCAGTTCTTGCACACTTTCTAGTGGGAGAAATTGTTGCTGAAAATTTTAGAGGAAATGTTGTGTTGCACCGTGTGGTGGTTAATACAGTAGATGTTGATGTTTGGATCTGTAAATATGCTGCAAAATGATGTCTGGCTGTAGTTTCCATAGTGTTGACATGCACGCTTGGGAGCTAGTAATGTTTACACTCTTTTCATCCTCATTTGATCTCATAATATCGTGGCATGAGCTGCCTACAAAAAAGGTTTGAAAACATACATAAAAAATGCAAAGTGCATAGTGCATAACAGCCAAAGTTAAAAATAAAGTCATAAATAATTTCTGCAGTCTTGATTCAAAACAGATGCCATGTGAATTCACTCAAATCATCCAAATCCAGTATGATCCGCCTTTTAGGACGAGATGTGAGAGCCGAACTGAAGTTGGAGAGGAGCCCTGGAGGGGCGAAGGGGAGGCTTTGAGAGGAAGAGGAGCTGAGGAGAGACGAAAGAGGGTTTTTTAAAGGCCGAATCGCAAGCTCTAGGACAGGGCACCAGGCCCCAGAGATGCCCTGTTAAAGCCCAGACAAGCACAAGAACAGAGGCACACATGGGGGAGAGAGACGAGAGGGGGCTTCAGAGGAGTGCGATTTCCACCAGGCACTGATTAAAAATGGGATAAGGCGTCCCTGCTGGTGGGCTATCGCTGTGATATGCTAGCACCTTTAATTAACCGCAGTACCTCCGTCTGTCTTAAATTCGCCTCCCCAAACCTCACAGCCTTCCACTTCATAAAGGGCGCTCCACAGATGAAGATGATGATGGTCCCCTCAGAGGGGGCTGTCTGTGGCTCTCTACCCAGGCAGGGTAGTGTCTTCCTGGGTCAGGCATTCTGAAGGCCTTCCTGCCCAACTCGCTCCCTGCAGAAGAGAGGCAGCTGCAGCATGACTCTGTCTGGCAGGTAGACAGATGTTCCCAGCCAGCCGTGGTGTTGGTGGCGGCCTGTGTGTGTGTGTGTGTGTGTGTGTGTGTGTGTGTGTGTGTGTGTGCTTGTGCTGGCATGTGTGTGTGTGTGTGTGTGCGTGTATGTGTTTTCTTGTGCTGGCGTGTGTGTGTGTGTGTGTGTGTGTGTGTGTGTGTGTGTGTGTGAGGGTGGTGGCTGGCAGTGGCACTGGAGGAATGAAGGAGGAAGAGAGGGAGGAGGAAAAGGGAAGGATGGAAGTAGACCCGCATGAAGTTACTGAGCAACCGCAGAGCTCCACTTCTTACACAAACTCTCAACACACACACACACACACACACACACACACACATACAAACAAATATACACGTGCACACACACACACACACACACACACATATACACACAGTGCATCACACTGCTGCGTTACAAAGCGCTTTCTCATTACGCACACAGGCGGAAGCTAAAGTGCATTGTTTACCCGAGTAGCACTGACACGCCACTGCCCCAGCGGAGATGGAGACAGCAAGAGAGAGTTGGGGGGGAGGGAGATAGAGATAGAGGGATCTGAGCAAGAGAGAGAGCCTGAGTGATTCTCAATGGGGGCTGCATTCCCAGACTAATTTACTGTGTCACAGATAATAAATGTACACAATAATTTGGGGCAGGAGGGGGTCGAGTGCAAGTGTTTTGTTTGTGTGTGTGTGTGTGTGTGTGTGTGTGTGTGCATTTTTGTCTTTGTGACGGTGTGTTTGTGTGCGGTTGTGGGTGTTGGTCGGGGGAGGGGGTGTTCGGAGATAGATGGAGATCAATATTGATCACGGAGAATAAAAAGACGGTGTGCAGCGGAAAACAACAATGTGCCTCAAATTGTCTGTGTCCCATTACTGCCTGGGCTGTTCCTGCTGACGCTGCAGCCAGCACGTGTGATGGGCTTTCATCCACCTCCAAGACCCCCCTTGCCCCCCAACCCTCCCCTGCCCCAAACACATACACACACACACATGCACTTACACACACACACATGCACACACTCAATCACACACATTCACACATACATGCACACATTCCCAGGCTCACGGCCGAGGCCTCCCTTTAACAGACCTCATCACTAAAACAGGCAAAATCATCCCAGCTATCGCAGCCCATTAAAGTGTTTGACAGTCACACTGAGTTTTTTTAATGGCAAACCCTGACAGCTCCATGCTCCGGCTGATAGGGATCCATAAATGTATTTTTTTATTCTCCCCCCACACCACTGCAGATTGCAGCCACTGGAAGCACACAGCCGTTTGGCTTTGTTAATGGGCCTGGGTGCCCCCTATGGCTAATTCAGACCAGGCAATTAAAGCACCCAGGAGAGACATGAGTTGCTATGGTTTGATGGCTGTGACGCTGATGAAGATGATGGTGAGGAGGATGATGATGATGATTATGTGGATGATGACAATGGTATTGGGACTGATGATTACACTCATGTTGACGATGATGATGATGATGATGATGACGATGATGGTGATGATAATTGTGGTAATGTCAGTGATAGCGGCTGTGATCTTGAGCTCCTTCATCGCTGATAGTAATTGCCACCTGCCTCTTCAACTTCACATCTCGGGTGAGGATCTGCCCCGCGAGTAAAAGCACTGTCTGACAAGTCTGACGGCTTTGATTTAGAACTTGCCGGAGAAGCCGGGGAGAGGAAATAGAAATCAGGCTTTTGAAGGCGAGCGAGGTGAAGGAGCTTCATTTGAATTATTAACTGTGGGGTGGGGGAAGGAGCCAGAAGAGAGGGGGGCGGGGGGCATGGGGGGGTAGAAAGGTAGTCAGAGGTAAACGAGAAGGATGGGGGCTGGGGCTGTGTTAAAGAGGGAGTTGCCATCGTCTGTTTCATGAGTGTGTGAGGGTAAGCCCAGGGCCAAGAGACGACAGGCTGAGCAGCAGAAACATGCTCTCCCTGCAGCACACACACACACACACACACACACATACATACAGTCTCTCTTGCTCTTTCCCTCTGTCTCTCTCTCTCACACACACACACACACACACACACACACACACACACAGCAGTGCCACACAGCATGGTACAGACACACTGCATGCTGGGCAGTGTGACAGAAAACAGAGCAGTCAGGCACATCACAGAGCAGCACATTATTATAATATAACAAAAAGAGAAGCACAGCTAAGCACATATACAAAGCAACACATTAGATTATTACACAAACATAACACAACCAGCACATAACAAAATAACATTAGCAAGCATATTGCTGAAAAATGCAAAGCCAAGAGAATCAAATGATGCTTTAATATAATGCAGAACAGCTTGGCATAGTTTAACACAGGGCACAAAGCAGCAAAGCTAAGCTCAGTATAACACAAGACGTTAGAATATGACACAGCACATCAGACACAACAAAGGGCCACAGCGGAACCATTTAATCTATCAACAAGACCGTTTGCTGTTATTCACCCTCTTCAAATAGTCAATAAAAAATTAACAGTCAGTCAATATTTACAAGCCTTGTCTGTCAGAATGAAAATAACACTTAATCATGAATAATGTAAAAGCTAACCTGAATTCAACCTGAAATAAACCTGAAATAAACATGTCACCCCCTTTTTAAAATCCCATTTTAATGAATGAGTCGTAATGAGACGCTATATTGTATATTGGATGAAGTGTCTGAGCAGGAGGGGAATGTGTGCTGTGAGGGTCTGATCGCATCCTGGCGTTTAGTGTGTTCTTTGCCTTGTGAATGACCGCGTCCGAGCTGTGCGCCGGCCTCCCTCTCTACCGTGCTGTGCTCCGCCGGTGTCTGCCGCGGAAGGAAGTCATTATCAGGGCTTCGTGTCGGGAACGCGACCAAACGCCCGGCGTTAGCATGCCGCAGTCCCACGGTGCCTCAAGCTGTTCCGGGAGCCGCGCGAGCGCCAGCCAATGTGACTAGATCACATGAATGACAGCAGCACACACTGAGCACCGCAGAACGACCAGCAGCGCTCTCCTAAGAGTTAAGCTGAATGTATTTATCTCTGTCCTCCTATTCCCCCTTCGTCCTTAATTAACCATGCACTCTGTTCAGATGATCTATCCAGGATCGCCACCCTGGTCAACATGTTAATATGTTAACTTTTCAAATATTTATGTGCGTACACAAATCTGTGAGCAGGATGGACAGATAGATAAATGGATGGACTGATGAAACAGAATTGCGGAGGCTTCTCCTGGGAGTGGGTGACCTTTCTATTTTGAGCCCTTTCGAGCTTTTTTGAATACATCTTTATTCATACACTCATTCAGTCATTTCGGACAGTCACGCGCTCATTCATTCATTCATGTGTGCAGATGAGATGCAGCGAGCAGGCGTGCTGTATGCATGTGTCCTTGAGAGCTGGCGCGCTGGTCGGCCGGGACAGTTTGGTGGTTCTCCTGAGTGTGCCAGCCCTGGGGCTCTGACAGAGGGGAGGGGAGGGGGGAGAGAGGGGAGGGAGGGAGGGAGGGAGAGATGGCAAGAGAGGGACAGAGAGAGAGAGAGAGAGATGGAGGGATTGCAATTAAAAGGCAGCCGGCCGCGTGCCGGGAGATGCTGAGGTCCAGGATCAGCTGGTCTGATGTCATCTTATCCCTCTGTTAAGCAGCCGGACCCCTTTGAAGAGAGAACTCTCAAGGGACTTCATCAAGCCCCCGCACACACACACACACACACACACACACACACACACACACACACACACACACACACACACACACGCGCACACCACCGCCACTACTGCTGCCACTACACAGGGGACTTCATCATAAAACCCCACCTCCCCCATTGTCCTATTCCCCCTCCAACCTATGACACCCCCTCATACAAGCTGCCACACACACACACACACAGACACACAGACAGTACACACTCACGCACACTCACGCACACTCACGCGTGCACACACACACACACATCCAGACCGGCGCACTGAATCCTCCCCCTCAGCTTCCCTCCCCCTCTCGTCTCTCTTCCTCTCCTCCTCCTCTCTGCTTCTCACAGATCCTCCCCTTTTTCTGTGTGTGAATGCTTATGTTGGCTTTTAGCACACTCAAAGTAAACACAGGGAATAGCACAGAGAGAGAGAGAGAGAGAGAGAGAGAGAGAGAGAGACAGAGAGTGTGTGTGTGAGAGAGAGAAAGAGAGAGAGAAGCCACTCACACACTGGCTGCACGCTGACGTGCTCACTCACTTGAACAGAGGGACACCCTGCCAAAGAAAAGCCCTCTCTCACAGGCGAGGGGAGGAAAAAGAAAAGAAAACACAATACCGCCACAATAGAGAGGGAAAGACCCGGGCGGGAGGGAACGAAAGAGCACAAGACACAGAGAGAGAGAGAGAGAGAGGGAGAGAGAGAGGGGGGGGACTCTGCACTCTGCCAGCGAAAAGGAGGAGAGAGTAGAGAGAGCAGGAAGAGTGAGTGAGAAGGAGAGCAAGTGAAAGAGAGGGAGAGAGATCCGTGCGCGTGTCTGCTTGCTTGCAAGAGAGAGAGCCAGAGAGAGAGAGAAAAGGATCCTCTTCCAATGCGCAAAGCATCCCGCTATCCCACGCTGTGCTCCATGGCCAACTCGGGCTGTCTTCTGCTGTCCGGTGCAGGGATGCTACCTCATACCCTACAGTGTCCCCCCGCATTCCTCTACCTGCCTGAGGTAAGCCCTCCATCTCTCTCTCTCTCTCTCTCTCTCTCTCTCTCTCTCTCTCTCTCTCTCTCTCTTTTTTTTTATCCTTCTCTCCTCCTCTTGTTTCTCTGCGAGCGTGTGATGGCATTGTTGTGCTGAGCAGGGTCTCCTCCTCCCCTCCTCACCCTGACCCTGACCCTGTCCACTTCGGACTGTCATCAGGTCACTTTGTTTTATTTAGGATTGTTTAACTCTTTCATTTCCAATGCGTCCCATCGCCTCAGCTGTTCATCTCTCAAGGTTGACAGTGTTTATAAAAATCCCACTTCATATTCAAGAACCTTTCTTCTTTTAACAAAAAAATAGTCCTCTTATTTAAGATTAATTTATCATTCTTCATTTAAAAATTGTTATTTAACAATGATCCTTGTTATTTAAGAACCAGACTTCTGTGAGTGATCATGGAGAGTGTTGAGAGTTATGAATCTGTGTGTTTGTGTGTGTGTGTGGCTGCTTGCAAAACACTTTTTGGCTTCAGCTTGAATACTTTTTTTATGATTTGCCATGTGATGCTCAGTGTGTACATTAATGAAGCGATGCTGTTGGGGAAAAAAATGTGTCTCTGTGTCTCTTCATGTATGTTGCTTTGATGTCACCTTTCGATATGCATCAAGGCAATTCTCTCTCTCTCTTTCTCGCTCTCTCCCTCTTTCGCTGTTGAAAGTAGACGTAGCTAAAGTGCTGGGGGCTGTTGATGAGGGGCGGTTAAAGAGCTAATGCCGAGCTAACACAGAGGGGAAGCAGCTAGTCCTCCTCATGCATTTATGCATGGCCCTATGTACTCACAACAACGTTGATTACATTTGTCAAAAATGTATAGCAATTTTCTTTCATGTGTACGTGTGTGTGGGGAGGGGGGTGGGTGTTTGTAAGCACTTGAAATATGAGATTTGAGAGGCCTTTAAGGCTATATTGTGTTTTTAAGCCTTTGGACTTTTGAATGGAAAAAATCTAAAGGGAAAGTATTCATGTTTATTTATATGTCTTATAATAAATATTGATAAAAAAATATATTATTTATTCTTTGTTATTATTATTATTATTATTATGCTCACACTGTTTAATAGTAGTGGCAGGCCTTTTTTTGTGGGTGGGTTTATGAGTGCTTGTGTCACCATAAACAACACTGTGTGGCCCTACAGTGGCATGTGACAGCTAAACTCGCTAAGAGCAAGAGAGAGAAAAAAACTGCGATATTTTTTCAGCAGATAGCCCTGTGCTGAGAGACAGACCAAAGAGAGAAAAAAAAGGCTAAAGAAATGAAAGAGGACCGAGCCTCCTGTTTCCTCCTTTTAAATCATGCTCAGCCACCACGGTAATGGCCCTGTCTCTCCTCCCTCCCATCTGTGCGCGGTAAGCCCCAGCGTGGAGGACTTCCTCCTAGCCCATGGGCCGCGGGACGGGGGCCACGCCGAGGTCCAGCTGCTCCACACGCCACATTCTGCTCCACGGCTCCCCCGAGACCCATCGCCTTTTATTCATCACTCCAGTGTGTGTGTGTGTGTGTCTGTGTGTGTGGGGTGGGGGGCTGGGGGGCACGTCTGTGTATGTATGTGTTTGAATGTATGTGAGTATGAATATGGTAGTCTATGCTTGTATTTGTGTGTGTGTATGTGTGTGTGTGTGTGTGTGTGTGTGTGTGTGTGTTTGTGTAGCAAATTTGTGTGGGAGGAATGGTTCTGTGTGAGCGAGTGTGTAAATACTTCATGTCAGGAACACTCACCCTCTCTCTCTCCCACAAAATCATTTCAAAATAAATTAAAGCAGCATATGTAAAGAGAGCAGGGCGAGGAAAGATTTATATGGAAACCAAATAAGGTACCTGCGAGATGTATTCTGCCGTGCTATTTGTATGACAGCACGCAAGATTGTTTTTAAAAAATTGCTGTGAAGGAGACTCAATATGCCGTCACAAGGGGTGCTCTATATTTTACGTTGAATTCTTTTTTTCCGTTCTTTCGTTCCCTTATTTCTTTTGTGGCTGGCAATATCTTAAATGCCTTTTCACCTTATAGAGACAAAATGGAGGCAAAGTGGGAAGAAGTGAATTTGAGAATCTGAGTAAAAGCATTTGGGTGGGGAACACTGCTATCGCCGTTAAGATTAGTGGCTAAAGTATTAGCCTGATCGGTGCCACTCTGAAGTCTATTTTTCTCTCAGTATCCCTCGTTCTTTTCTTCTCTCTGTGTTTTTGATCTCTCTCTATCTCTCTCTCTCTCTGGGATGAGTGAGATTGCTCAGTGACCAGTACTAGTGCGCTCTGTGTCTCGGCCGCGGGCCCTGAGGAAGGAAGGCAGGCGAGCCGCCACCTCAGTGTGAGAGGGGAGAGGAGAGCCGAGAGGAGGAGGGCAGGGTTAGGCAGGGTCCTCTTACAAAGCAGGCTGGTGGCGCAGCACGCGTGCGTGTGTGTTGGTGTGTTGTGTGTCTGTGTGGTTGTACAGATGTGACCACGTGTGGTTGTGTTTCACACACACTCATTCGCCAATTTCTGCAAACATCCTCTTGCGTGTGTTCGTGTTTTTGTATGTGTGTATGTGTGTTTGTTTCTATGTGTGTGTGTGTGTGTGTGTGTGTGTGTGTGTGTGTGTGTGTGTGTGTGTGTGTGTGACTGTGAAACGCTAGCTTTCTGAGCCCTGAGCAGACGAGTCCCAGTGGGGCGATGGGGACTAATGGGGCTTTAGGTAGTGTGACGGCGTAAAAGGCCGTTTTCACACCCCTGCACGCCCTCAGCTGGACTTTCAGTAAAGAGGCCGGCACACTGCCCACCACCCCGTGCTCGTTTGAGTGTGTGTGTGTTACCGTGGGGGATGACATCACCACCACCCCCCCCCCCACCCCCACACACACACACACACATACTATTAAATGCCACGTTGACTTCAGAGGGCTATACTAACACATGGATATGATACATAGATTTTTGCGATTTCCTGCATCGCTGTGTTGTTGTCAGTCCTCTGACTCTTGCTCTGCATATCTGTCACCTCTCGTTGTCTCTTTGCATATCAGCTTTGGTTCTTGTGTTTGTGGTGCGGCCGTCTGACATGTAAATTGTTCATATCCGTTCTCAAGGTTTACGTTTGCGTGTTTTGATAATCTGATTGCACTCGACATACTTTGATTGTATGTTTTTATTTGTGTCATTGTTTTCATTCTTCATCAAGACATCTCGCTGATCTGTGTTTCCCGTAGTATCGTTTCTCTCGGAGCGGAGCTTGTGAAAATTTGAAGCAGCTTTGCAAAAAAAACCTGGGGGGGATGCCTGAATATTAATGTCCATGTTTTATTTTAAATTTTTCATCTGCATGACTGGTGCGATACAAGTGGTGGTTATGCTCATTTGCGCAGCCCGTCCTATGCTGTGGGAGGCTGAGTTGGGGCTGTGTTGTGTGGCATGCCGTGGAGGCAGGCTGTTTGTGATGTGAGGGCACGTGCGCACTGCACCCCCTGCTAATATTTTATCAGATACTGAGAGTGATCTCTGCTCAGTCGGGAGTCACTCGCACAGACACAGAGACCCCAGGGGGTCAGAGGAGGGAACAAAACACCCTCTCGCTCGCTCTCTCTCTTTCTTTTTCTCTCTCTCTCTCTCTCTCTCTCTCTCTCTCTCTCTCTCTCTCTCTCTGTTCGCTCTCCCTCCATCTCACTCATTCTCACTTTCTACTCTATAGTTTTTTCTCTCTCTCTCTCAAGTTCTCTCTCTGTCTCTCTCTCTCATCCCTCTCTTTCTAGCTCTGTCTCTTTTCCTCTGTCTCACTCATTCTCACATTCTCCTCTATCTTGTGCTCTCTCTCTCTTTCTCTCCTGTGTTGGGGGAGTATTAGGTAACAGTGGCAGAATCATTACTGTAGACCACCGCTGGGCTATTGACAGCTGTAAATGGAGACGTCTTGTAGCTGAGGGACCATCGAGGCTGCTGTCTGTGCCTCTGTCCCTGCACATGATGCTCTAGACAGGCAAGGAGCAAGGGACTGAGGGGGTGGGGGAGTCAGGAAGAATGATCTCCCCAGGAAAATGACCTTTGGGGGTCAAAGGGCACACTCTAGGCAGCGCAGCCATGAGAGGGCGGTCACAGATGGTGATTGTATGGGGCACGTGTCAGATGTGGGGTTCTCACAGCATTCTAACTTTTTATGGCATCCATACACCCACTTACAAAGGCATATCTGCATGTTTAAACACCCAGAGACCCAGACACACACACACACACACACACACACACACACACACACACACTCACACACAAACCAATATACATGTAAACAAAAGGAAAAATGTTTTTTTTTATGGTGTACATAAACCATCACTATTTCCTGAAGGAAATGCTATGTTTATGTCACTTCGTGAGTTAATGTAATTTAAAATTACTTTTTTACTTTTCCTTGTCTAGTTCATATTTGATACTGTGGGCCAGATGTACGTACATTTGCGAACGTAGCGTTATCAGTGTCATGGACAAACCGCAGATTGCGAACGCTGTCAGATCCAAGTTTCCGTCATATTTATCAAACTAGTGTAAACTGCGCCTTTCTCTGCCTTTCTCCGCCCATAAACGCAATTTACAAACGTCCACAACTGAACGGCAGAGCCTACATACAAGCGCAGTTGAATGAAGTTAACTGATGACAACATTAAAAAGAATCAAACGTTTAGCGATCATGAAATAATACCATACATGATAAGATGTCAACAAGCAGGGAGATAATGAAGATCAGTAGTTTACTCAAACTACTTGTGCCGCGAGGCTATGGAAAATTGGTCAAATCTAGCAAGTAGGAAAGTTTAAGTGAATGACGTGAAAGTGAAAGTAAGACATTCAAAAGGCCAACGAAAGTTAAGGTTGCTTTTGATAGTACAAATACTTACAAAACTGGTGCTCTAAATAGCGATTCTGTTGTCTTTGAAAGGTTCTCTTATTGATGCATTGAACTGCAATTTGATTAACACCTGCTTTTACAAGGCGGAAGTATTTACAAGCAAGAATAGACGGCGCTTTCAGGAGCAGTCTTTGTACATACCGCGGAATACATAATTAGGCACTCCCCTCCCATCTTTTTACACTAAACTCCCACTTTCCCCTGGATCCTCCCATAAATGCATATGCATGACACGAATAACGCAATTAGCCATTTTCAGCTCCCGCGACAGGCAGTTTGCGCTTTTATATCATTGCGGCCTGTTTGTGCATACCTCGCAA